>NW_027461490.1:0-147500 GCF_030463565.1 Pelecanus crispus | reverse complement strand
CCCCCCCCCCAAACAGAAAACCAGCCTACAACGCAAAACGAACAAACAAAAGCCGGCGAGTGCCCGGCAACCGCCGGGACCTTGACCCGGCTAGGGGCGCCCGGTTCTGAAGTCTCCTTGGCGGACGCCACGGGGCGGGGGTGCTGGGGGGGGGGGCCGCGGGGGCGGTTCGGGGGGGTGCGCGCACATGCCTGCCTGAGGGTGGCAAGCGACGGCTTTTTAACAAAAAAAAAGCAAAACGAAAAAAAAAGGAAAAAAACCAACAACAAAAAGAGCCTGTTACTATTCTATTTATTTTTTCTGTCAAAAGCAAAATAAGGCATTCTTCTGCGAAAACAGTTCGTTGAAACTTGCTTCCGAGTTTCCATATCAAAAAGGGGGCGGGGGGGGAGAGTAAAGAAAAAAACACAGCCCCAACACCCCTCCACCCTGGCTGGGACTAACCGGGCTGCCCGGTCCAGCCGGCTCCTGGAGCACGGAGTGGCCGTCAGGTCTACCCGGCTTCTGGCCCCGAAGCGGCTGCCAGGTCTACCCGGCTCCGGTCCCCGAAGCGGCTGCTAGGTCCACCCAGCTCCGGTCTCCGAAGCGGCCGCCAGGTCGACCCGGCTCCGGTCCCCGAAGCGGCTGCCAGGTTGTGGTGGTACATCTTCCCCCGCCCCTGGTTTTTTTTTCTGTCTGTCCTGTTTTTCCCCTTTACTTCGTCTGCTTTACAATCTCAGGAATTCGCAGGCCGCAGCTTTTGCGTAGAGAGTTGGTCAGTTATGCGCTCCTTAATTGTACCTAAACTCCTACATGGCTGGAGCAGAGAGCGTCTCTGTTCTTATCAACATTCATATTATGGCTAACAAGGTACCACCTTCCGCCACATGGGTCATGTGCACCTGACTTCATCTGGATCTTTAGGTAACTGCTCATTGTTCAGGTCACTATAAATCATCTCCAGCACGCCTAATTCCCTCAGGTACTGGATACCCTTCCCTATGGTGGTCCATTTGCCTGGGTGGTATATAACATCCTCCTTGAAGGGATCCCTTTCCTTCACACTTGACAGAAGTCGCCTCCAGAGACTGAGAGTTTTTGCCCCTTTTCCAATTGCTTTGTCAATGCCCCCTTCCCTAGAAAGGGATCCCAGCTGCTTGGCTTCCTTACCCTCTAAATCCAGGCTACTGGCCCCGTTATCCCAGCATCGGAGCAGCCAGGTGATGATGTGCTCGCCTGGATGACGACTGAAATCTTTTTGCATATCTCGCAGCTCACTCGGGGACAGGGATCGGGTGGTCACCATCTCATTTATGGGTTCTTCCTCCTCTGGTTCTCGTGATGGCCCTGGTTCATCTTCATCCCTTACTAAACGAACCGATTTCCTCGTGTATTTTTTCTTCTGTATAGGGGCAACTGATACTGGCGCGGGTTGGTTCTCTGGTTTAGCCGCAGTGTCTGTCACTGGGTTTTGAGTAGCCGCAGTGCCCATGGCTGTGGTTTGAGTAGCCGCAGTGCTCATGGCTGTGGCTGGAGTAGCCACAGTGCCTGGGGCAGGGGTTTGAGTAGCTGGCAAGGCCTGTAGTGGGGGTTGGAGTAGCCACAGGGCCTGTAGTGGGGGTTTGAGTAGCCACAGTGCTTGTTGTTTTGTCATCAGATCCAGAGACCTTCTCTTTCTTTTGAGGGTACTGATTAGTGTTGACCATGGCTCGATAGGCATGGGCCAGTCCTCAGCATGTTGCAATGATTTGTGTCTCTCTGGAGCTACCAGGGTGACAACATACTTTTTCCAAATACTTTACTAATTCTTCAGGATTCTGCACTTGCTCAGGGGTAAAGTTCCAAAACACTGGAGGTGCCCACTGTCCTAGGTACTTGCCCATACTATCCCACACACCCTGCCACTCATAACTATCCAGCCTCGGGGTAGATCTCTGGATGATATTTTTAAACTGCTTACTGACCTTTATCAAAACGGAAACAACATTCCCAAGAACTATCAATAGAAGTATCTTAACTGCCCAGGGGAGTTCAAGATACTGGAAAGTTGTTGTAATGAAGGAGGAAACATCATAGAAGAAGGCAGAAAAGGTGCCATTCTGTATTTCCTCCACAACAAGCCTCTCAGAGTAAGAAGTATAATTGCTAACTCTCTCCATGAGGTAGTACCCGAAGTACAGTAGTGACTTCTGTATGAAACCCAAATACCAAAGTATGCTGAAGGTCAGGGTTTTGATAAGGAGCCTCCGAAGCAAAAGATCATGAATCACTGCAGAGCATAGCACACTACACAAACTGACAACAAGCTTTAACGCGTGCTGCAAAAAGAAAAAGAACATGGCGCAGATCAGATGAACTAATATCGTGACCGGCAACTGTTAACAGACTTCTTAATACACTCTGGTTAATCTGTTGTTATCTCAAACCCGTCGTGCCCCACGTTGGGCGCCAAAAAGGATTGTGGTGGTTTAGCCCCAGCCAGCAACTCAGCACCACGCAGCTGCTTGCTCACTCCCCCTACCCTGATGGGATGGGGGAGAGAATTGGAGGAGTAAGAGTGAGAAACGCTCCTGGGTTGAGATAAGAACAGTTTAATAATGCAAATAAAGTAAAATAGTAATGTTAATAGAAACAGTATAATAATGATGATAATAATAATAATAATGATATACAAAGCAAGTGATACACAATGCAATTACTCACCACCCGCCGACTGATACCCAGACAGTTCCTGAGCAGAGATCGATGCTCCCTGGCCACCCCCTACCACAAGCCCACCCCCAACACCCAGTTTATATACTGAGCATGACGTCATATGGTATGGAAGAGCCCTTTGGTCAGTTTGGATCAACTATTCTGACTGTGCCCCCTCCCAGTTTCTTGTGCGCCGGGCAGAGCATGGGAAGCTGAAAAGTCCTTGAATAGCATAAGCAGTACTCCTCTGGGACTTCAGTGGCATCACTGATGCCATCACGCAAGGCATCCGTGTTGGCCTTGCAAGACCTGACTGCCCACAAGGTCCCCAGCGCTCCCCTCTCTGCACTTTGGCCACTTCCCCCATCTGCAGCCGCCTGCCAGACCCAGCCGGGACACATGCCGCTTGCCGCCCAGACTTCTGCTCTCTTCTCCCGCTGCCCTCTGTCACATCCCGCAAGTTCTCATGTCACCTCCCGTAGGTTCCCATGTCACGTACAGGTGGCTTCAGCCCAGGGCAGGGCCTCACCAGGGGCCCACTCGTCTTCTCTGCAGCCTTCCCATCTGCTCTCCTTGATGACCTCATGACACCTGCCTGCTCCTGGCCAATCCCATTGCTGTCATGCCATGACCTCACAAGCAACAGCCCAACTGTCTTGGCTTCGCCTGCCTCTACTAGCCCTTCCCACTGCCCGAGCTGTTAGCCGGGTCACTTTGCAGTTTGTGATGCACTTGATGACGTCACAGTGTCTGCCTCACTGCCGCAAGTCAGTCAGGTTGCTGCAATAGAAACGGCATCACGATCCACCTCCCAGCCACGCATGTCATCTTCACCTTCCTCTGCGTCTCCCCTCTCCCAAGCTCTGGAGCACTACCCTTGGAGTGAAAATTCGTCCTCCTGATGGCCAATTTCTACCATCCAAGCAGCACTGTCACACCGTTGGCCTTCACTCAGCATCACCACACCCCACATCCCTACCTTCCTGGCAGAACTTACCTGCGGGCTCACGCAGCCCCATGCTCCCTCCACTGTGAGCCTGGCCTTTGGGCGTGCCCACACTCACAGATATTACCCACTTGGCAGCTCCAAGCCTGGCTCTCTCCAGATCCTGCTGTCGCCCTCCTCCTCCTTGCTAGCCCCACTTCACCAGCAAAGCATGTACGCCCAAACACACACACACACACACACCCACACACACCCCACCCCCCTCCCCCACACCCCCCCCGCGCCAAGACTGAGCCCAGGAAAGGTAAAAGTGAGACAAGACATGGCTTGAGAGAAAGGCACTTTCATAGGTAAAGCAAGAGCTGCACACGCAAACAATGCAAAATGAGGCCTTCCTTCCCTGCCTCCCACCAGCAGGCAGATGTTTAGCCATTGAAAGGAAAGCAGGGCTTCCTCCCTCCTAACGGCTACTGCGGAAGATAAACGCCATCACTCTGAACATCCCCGCTTCCCTCTTCTTAGCCCAGCTTCTGTTGCTCAGCACGATGTCCTCTGGTCTGGCATATCCCTTGGTCACTTGGGCTCAGCTGTCCCAGCTGCGTCCCCTACCAACTTCTCGTGCACCCCCAGCCTACTGCCTGGCGGGGCAGCGTCAGAAGCAGAAAAGGCCTTAGCGCTGTGCAAGCACTCATCACCAATAACAAACACATCCCTCTTATCAACACTGTTCTCAGCACAAATCTAAACCACAACACCACACGAACTACTCTGAAGACAGCTCTACCCCAGCTGAAACCAGGACAAGAAGCAGGACAGACCACGGCCATCAGGCACGGGCTTTGGCCAGAGCAGCACTCACCACACCCTCCCCACGGGCACCTGGCCCCTTCAAGCCCCCCTCCTGAGCCCTCTTCCACAGGCTGCTCCTTCCACCTTTCACCCTGAGCCTTCCCTTTCTCTGCCCCGCTAGCCTCCCCAACTCATTGCCCCCCTCACAAATTATTTCTTCCTCAACAGTCTCAGCTTTTCTCCATTTCTACCCCAAATCGAGAGTTTGCATAGCATTGCCTAGCTCCTCTGGGACTTCAGTGGCATCACTAATGCCATCACGCAAGGCATCCGTGTTGGCCTTGCAAGACCTGACTGCCCACAAGGTCCCCAGCGCTCCCCTCTCTGCACTTTGGCCACTTCCCCCATCTGCAGCCGCCTGCCAGACCCAGCCGGGACACATGCTGCTTGCCGCCCAGACTTCTGCTCTCTTCTCCCGCTGCCCTCTGTCACATCCCGCAAGTTCTCATGTCACCTCCCGTAGGTTCCCATGTCACGTACAGGTGGCTTCAGCCCAGGGCAGGGCCTCACCAGGGGCCCGCTCGTCTTCTCTGCAGCCTTCCCAGCTGCTCTCCTTGATGACCTCATGACACCTGCCTGCTCCTGGCCAATCCCATTGCTGTCATGCCATGACCTCACAAGCAACAGCCCAACTGTCTTGGCTTCGCCTGCCTCTACTAGCCCTTCCCACTGCCCGAGCTGCTAGCCGGGTCACTTTGCAGTTTGTGATGCACTTGATGACGTCACAGTGTCTGCCTCACTGCCGCAAGTCAGTCAGGTTGCTGCAATAGAAACGGCATCACGATCCACCTCCCAGCCACGCATGTCATCTTCACCTTCCTCTGCATCTCCCCTCTCCCAAGCTCTGGAGCACTACCCTTGGAGTGAAAATTCGTCCTCCTGATGGCCAATTTCTACCATCCAAGCAGCACTGTCACACCGTTGGCCTTCACTCAGCATCACCACACCCCACATCCCTACCTTCCGGGCAGAACTTACCTGCGGGCTCACGCAGCCCCATGCTCCCTCCACTGTGAGCCTGGCCTTTGGGCGTGCCCACACTCACAGATATTACCCACTTGGCAGCTCCAAGCCTGGCTCTCTCCAGATCCTGCTGTCGCCCTCCTCCTCCTTGCTAGCCCCACTTCACCAGCAAAGCATGTACGCCCAAACACACAAACACACACCCACACACACACCCCCACCCCCACCCCCACCCCCCGCGCCAAGACTGAGCCCAGGAAAGGTAAAAGTGAGACAAGACATGGCTTGAGAGAAAGGCACTTTCATAGGTAAAGCAAGAGCTGCACACGCAAACAATGCAAAATGAGGCCTTCCTTCCCTGCCTCCCACCAGCAGGCAGATGTTTAGCCATTGAAAGGAAAGCAGGGCTTCCTCCCTCCTAACGGCTACTGCGGAAGATAAACGCCATCACTCTGAACATCCCCGCTTCCCTCTTCTTAGCCCAGCTTCTGTTGCTCAGCACGATGTCCTCTGGTCTGGCATATCCCTTGGTCACTTGGGCTCAGCTGTCCCAGCTGCGTCCCCTACCAACTTCTCGTGCACCCCCAGCCTACTGCCTGGCGGGGCAGCGTCAGAAGCAGAAAAGGCCTTAGCGCTGTGCAAGCACTCATCACCAATAACAAACACATCCCTCTTATCAACACTGTTCTCAGCACAAATCTAAACCACAACACCACACGAACTACTCTGAAGACAGCTCTACCCCAGCTGAAACCAGGACAAGAAGCAGGACAGACCACGGCCATCAGGCACGGGCTTTGGCCAGAGCAGCACTCACCACACCCTCCCCACGGGCACCTGGCCCCTTCAGCCCCCCTCCTGAGCCCTCTTCCACAGGCTGCTCCTTCCACCTTTCACCCTGAGCCCTCCCTTTCTCTGCCCCGCTAGCCTCCCCAACTCATTGCCCCCCTCACAAATTATTTCTTCCTCAACAGTCTCAGCTTTTCTCCATTTCTACCCCAAATCGAGAGTTTGCATAGCATTGCCTAGCTCCTCTGGGACTTCAGTGGCATCACTGATGCCATCACGCAAGGCATCCGTGTTGGCCTTGCAAGACCTGACTGCCCACAAGGTCCCCAGCGCTCCCCTCTCTGCACTTTGGCCACTTCCCCCATCTGCAGCCGCCTGCCAGACCCAGCCGGGACACATGCTGCTTGCCGCCCAGACTTCTGCTCTCTTCTCCCGCTGCCCTCTGTCACATCCCGCAAGTTCTCATGTCACCTCCCGTAGGTTCCCATGTCACGTACAGGTGGCTTCAGCCCAGGGCAGGGCCTCACCAGGGGCCCACTCGTCTTCTCTGCAGCCTTCCCAGCTGCTCTCCTTGATGACCTCATGACACCTGCCTGCTCCTGGCCAATCCCATTGCTGTCATGCCATGACCTCACAAGCAACAGCCCAACTGTCTTGGCTTCGCCTGCCTCTACTAGCCCTTCCCACTGCCCGAGCTGCTAGCCGGGTCACTTTGCAGTTTGTGATGCACTTGATGACGTCACAGTGTCTGCCTCACTGCCGCAAGTCAGTCAGGTTGCTGCAATAGAAACGGCATCACGATCCACCTCCCAGCCACGCATGTCATCTTCACCTTCCTCTGCATCTCCCCTCTCCCAAGCTCTGGAGCACTACCCTTGGAGTGAAAATTCGTCCTCCTGATGGCCAATTTCTACCATCCAAGCAGCACTGTCACACCGTTGGCCTTCACTCAGCATCACCACACCCCACATCCCTACCTTCCTGGCAGAACTTACCTGCGGGCTCACGCAGCCCCATGCTCCCTCCACTGTGAGCCTGGCCTTTGGGCGTGCCCACACTCACAGATATTACCCACTTGGCAGCTCCAAGCCTGGCTCTCTCCAGATCCTGATGTCGCCCCCCTCCTCCTTGCTAGCCCCACTTCACCAGCAAAGCATGTACGCCCAAACACACAAACACACACCCACACACACAAACACACACCCACCCCCACCCCCCGCGCCAAGACTGAGCCCAGGAAAGGTAAAAGTGAGACAAGACATGGCTTGAGAGAAAGGCACTTTCATAGGTAAAGCAAGAGCTGCACACGCAAACAATGCAAAATGAGGCCTTCCTTCCCTGCCTCCCACCAGCAGGCAGATGTTTAGCCATTGAAAGGAAAGCAGGGCTTCCTCCCTCCTAACAGCTACTGCGGAAGATAAACGCCATCACTCTGAACATCCCCGCTTCCCTCTTCTTAGCCCAGCTTCTGTTGCTCAGCACGATGTCCTCTGGTCTGGCATATCCCTTGGTCACTTGGGCTCAGCTGTCCCAGCTGCGTCCCCTACCAACTTCTCGTGCACCCCCAGCCTACTGCCTGGCGGGGCAGCGTCAGAAGCAGAAAAGGCCTTAGCGCTGTGCAAGCACTCATCACCAATAACAAACACATCCCTCTTATCAACACTGTTCTCAGCACAAATCTAAACCACAACACCACACGAACTACTCTGAAGACAGCTCTACCCCAGCTGAAACCAGGACAAGAAGCAGGACAGACCACGGCCATCAGGCACGGGCTTTGGCCAGAGCAGCACTCACCACACCCTCCCCACGGGCACCTGGCCCCTTCAAGCCCCCCTCCTGAGCCCTCTTCCACAGGCTGCTCCTTCCACCTTTCACCCTGAGCCTTCCCTTTCTCTGCCCCGCTAGCCTCCCCAACTCATTGCCCCCCTCACAAATTATTTCTTCCTCAACAGTCTCAGCTTTTCTCCATTTCTACCCCAAATCGAGAGTTTGCATAGCATTGCCTAGCTCCTCTGGGACTTCAGTGGCATCACTAATGCCATCACGCAAGGCATCCGTGTTGGCCTTGCAAGACCTGACTGCCCACAAGGTCCCCAGCGCTCCCCTCTCTGCACTTTGGCCACTTCCCCCATCTGCAGCCGCCTGCCAGACCCAGCCGGGACACATGCTGCTTGCCGCCCAGACTTCTGCTCTCTTCTCCCGCTGCCCTCTGTCACATCCCGCAAGTTCTCATGTCACCTCCCGTAGGTTCCCATGTCACGTACAGGTGGCTTCAGCCCAGGGCAGGGCCTCACCAGGGGCCCGCTCGTCTTCTCTGCAGCCTTCCCAGCTGCTCTCCTTGATGACCTCATGACACCTGCCTGCTCCTGGCCAATCCCATTGCTGTCATGCCATGACCTCACAAGCAACAGCCCAACTGTCTTGGCTTCGCCTGCCTCTACTAGCCCTTCCCACTGCCCGAGCTGCTAGCCGGGTCACTTTGCAGTTTGTGATGCACTTGATGACGTCACAGTGTCTGCCTCACTGCCGCAAGTCAGTCAGGTTGCTGCAATAGAAACGGCATCACGATCCACCTCCCAGCCACGCATGTCATCTTCACCTTCCTCTGCATCTCCCCTCTCCCAAGCTCTGGAGCACTACCCTTGGAGTGAAAATTCGTCCTCCTGATGGCCAATTTCTACCATCCAAGCAGCACTGTCACACCGTTGGCCTTCACTCAGCATCACCACACCCCACATCCCTACCTTCCGGGCAGAACTTACCTGCGGGCTCACGCAGCCCCATGCTCCCTCCACTGTGAGCCTGGCCTTTGGGCGTGCCCACACTCACAGATATTACCCACTTGGCAGCTCCAAGCCTGGCTCTCTCCAGATCCTGCTGTCGCCCTCCTCCTCCTTGCTAGCCCCACTTCACCAGCAAAGCATGTACGCCCAAACACACAAACACACACCCACACACACACACACACCCCCACCCCCACCCCCCGCGCCAAGACTGAGCCCAGGAAAGGTAAAAGTGAGACAAGACATGGCTTGAGAGAAAGGCACTTTCATAGGTAAAGCAAGAGCTGCACACGCAAACAATGCAAAATGAGGCCTTCCTTCCCTGCCTCCCACCAGCAGGCAGATGTTTAGCCATTGAAAGGAAAGCAGGGCTTCCTCCCTCCTAACGGCTACTGCGGAAGATAAACGCCATCACTCTGAACATCCCCGCTTCCCTCTTCTTAGCCCAGCTTCTGTTGCTCAGCACGATGTCCTCTGGTCTGGCATATCCCTTGGTCACTTGGGCTCAGCTGTCCCAGCTGCGTCCCCTACCAACTTCTCGTGCACCCCCAGCCTACTGCCTGGCGGGGCAGCGTCAGAAGCAGAAAAGGCCTTAGTGCTGTGCAAGCACTCATCACCAATAACAAACACATCCCTCTTATCAACACTGTTCTCAGCACAAATCTAAACCACAACACCACACGAACTACTCTGAAGACAGCTCTACCCCAGCTGAAACCAGGACAAGAAGCAGGACAGACCACGGCCATCAGGCACGGGCTTTGGCCAGAGCAGCACTCACCACACCCTCCCCACGGGCACCTGGCCCCTTCAGCCCCCCTCCTGAGCCCTCTTCCACAGGCTGCTCCTTCCACCTTTCACCCTGAGCCCTCCCTTTCTCTGCCCCGCTAGCCTCCCCAACTCATTGCCCCCCTCACAAATTATTTCTTCCTCAACAGTCTCAGCTTTTCTCCATTTCTACCCCAAATCGAGAGTTTGCATAGCATTGCCTAGCTCCTCTGGGACTTCAGTGGCATCACTGATGCCATCACGCAAGGCATCCGTGTTGGCCTTGCAAGACCTGACTGCCCACAAGGTCCCCAGCGCTCCCCTCTCTGCACTTTGGCCACTTCCCCCATCTGCAGCCGCCTGCCAGACCCAGCCGGGACACATGCTGCTTGCCGCCCAGACTTCTGCTCTCTTCTCCCGCTGCCCTCTGTCACATCCCGCAAGTTCTCATGTCACCTCCCGTAGGTTCCCATGTCACGTACAGGTGGCTTCAGCCCAGGGCAGGGCCTCACCAGGGGCCCGCTCGTCTTCTCTGCAGCCTTCCCAGCTGCTCTCCTTGATGACCTCATGACACCTGCCTGCTCCTGGCCAATCCCATTGCTGTCATGCCATGACCTCACAAGCAACAGCCCAACTGTCTTGGCTTCGCCTGCCTCTACTAGCCCTTCCCACTGCCCGAGCTGCTAGCCGGGTCACTTTGCAGTTTGTGATGCACTTGATGACGTCACAGTGTCTGCCTCACTGCCGCAAGTCAGTCAGGTTGCTGCAATAGAAACGGCATCACGATCCACCTCCCAGCCACGCATGTCATCTTCACCTTCCTCTGCATCTCCCCTCTCCCAAGCTCTGGAGCACTACCCTTGGAGTGAAAATTCGTCCTCCTGATGGCCAATTTCTACCATCCAAGCAGCACTGTCACACCGTTGGCCTTCACTCAGCATCACCACACCCCACATCCCTACCTTCCGGGCAGAACTTACCTGCGGGCTCACGCAGCCCCATGCTCCCTCCACTGTGAGCCTGGCCTTTGGGCGTGCCCACACTCACAGATATTACCCACTTGGCAGCTCCAAGCCTGGCTCTCTCCAGATCCTGCTGTCGCCCTCCTCCTCCTTGCTAGCCCCACTTCACCAGCAAAGCATGTACGCCCAAACACACAAACACACACCCACACACACACACACACCCCCACCCCCACCCCCCGCGCCAAGACTGAGCCCAGGAAAGGTAAAAGTGAGACAAGACATGGCTTGAGAGAAAGGCACTTTCATAGGTAAAGCAAGAGCTGCACACGCAAACAATGCAAAATGAGGCCTTCCTTCCCTGCCTCCCACCAGCAGGCAGATGTTTAGCCATTGAAAGGAAAGCAGGGCTTCCTCCCTCCTAACGGCTACTGCGGAAGATAAACGCCATCACTCTGAACATCCCCGCTTCCCTCTTCTTAGCCCAGCTTCTGTTGCTCAGCACGATGTCCTCTGGTCTGGCATATCCCTTGGTCACTTGGGCTCAGCTGTCCCAGCTGCGTCCCCTACCAACTTCTCGTGCACCCCCAGCCTACTGCCTGGCGGGGCAGCGTCAGAAGCAGAAAAGGCCTTAGCGCTGTGCAAGCACTCATCACCAATAACAAACACATCCCTCTTATCAACACTGTTCTCAGCACAAATCTAAACCACAACACCACACGAACTACTCTGAAGACAGCTCTACCCCAGCTGAAACCAGGACAAGAAGCAGGACAGACCACGGCCATCAGGCACGGGCTTTGGCCAGAGCAGCACTCACCACACCCTCCCCACGGGCACCTGGCCCCTTCAGCCCCCCTCCTGAGCCCTCTTCCACAGGCTGCTCCTTCCACCTTTCACCCTGAGCCCTCCCTTTCTCTGCCCCGCTAGCCTCCCCAACTCATTGCCCCCCTCACAAATTATTTCTTCCTCAACAGTCTCAGCTTTTCTCCATTTCTACCCCAAATCGAGAGTTTGCATAGCATTGCCTAGCTCCTCTGGGACTTCAGTGGCATCACTGATGCCATCACGCAAGGCATCCGTGTTGGCCTTGCAAGACCTGACTGCCCACAAGGTCCCCAGCGCTCCCCTCTCTGCACTTTGGCCACTTCCCCCATCTGCAGCCGCCTGCCAGACCCAGCCGGGACACATGCTGCTTGCCGCCCAGACTTCTGCTCTCTTCTCCCGCTGCCCTCTGTCACATCCCGCAAGTTCTCATGTCACCTCCCGTAGGTTCCCATGTCACGTACAGGTGGCTTCAGCCCAGGGCAGGGCCTCACCAGGGGCCCACTCGTCTTCTCTGCAGCCTTCCCATCTGCTCTCCTTGATGACCTCATGACACCTGCCTGCTCCTGGCCAATCCCATTGCTGTCATGCCATGACCTCACAAGCAACAGCCCAACTGTCTTGGCTTCGCCTGCCTCTACTAGCCCTTCCCACTGCCCGAGCTGCTAGCCGGGTCACTTTGCAGTTTGTGATGCACTTGATGACGTCACAGTGTCTGCCTCACTGCCGCAAGTCAGTCAGGTTGCTGCAATAGAAACGGCATCACGATCCACCTCCCAGCCACGCATGTCATCTTCACCTTCCTCTGCATCTCCCCTCTCCCAAGCTCTGGAGCACTACCCTTGGAGTGAAAATTCGTCCTCCTGATGGCCAATTTCTGCCATCCAAGCAGCACTGTCACACCGTTGGCCTTCACTCAGCATCACCACACCCCACATCCCTACCTTCCTGGCAGAACTTACCTGCGGGCTCACGCAGCCCCATGCTCCCTCCACTGTGAGCCTGGCCTTTGGGCGTGCCCACACTCACAGATATTACCCACTTGGCAGCTCCAAGCCTGGCTCTCTCCAGATCCTGATGTCGCCCCCCTCCTCCTTGCTAGCCCCACTTCACCAGCAAAGCATGTACGCCCAAACACACAAACACACACCCACACACACAAACACACACCCACCCCCACCCCCCGCGCCAAGACTGAGCCCAGGAAAGGTAAAAGTGAGACAAGACATGGCTTGAGAGAAAGGCACTTTCATAGGTAAAGCAAGAGCTGCACACGCAAACAATGCAAAATGAGGCCTTCCTTCCCTGCCTCCCACCAGCAGGCAGATGTTTAGCCATTGAAAGGAAAGCAGGGCTTCCTCCCTCCTAACGGCTACTGCGGAAGATAAACGCCATCACTCTGAACATCCCCGCTTCCCTCTTCTTAGCCCAGCTTCTGTTGCTCAGCACGATGTCCTCTGGTCTGGCATATCCCTTGGTCACTTGGGCTCAGCTGTCCCAGCTGCGTCCCCTACCAACTTCTCGTGCACCCCCAGCCTACTGCCTGGCGGGGCAGCGTCAGAAGCAGAAAAGGCCTTAGCGCTGTGCAAGCACTCATCACCAATAACAAACACATCCCTCTTATCAACACTGTTCTCAGCACAAATCTAAACCACAACACCACACGAACTACTCTGAAGACAGCTCTACCCCAGCTGAAACCAGGACAAGAAGCAGGACAGACCACGGCCATCAGGCACGGGCTTTGGCCAGAGCAGCACTCACCACACCCTCCCCACGGGCACCTGGCCCCTTCAAGCCCCCCTCCTGAGCCCTCTTCCACAGGCTGCTCCTTCCACCTTTCACCCTGAGCCTTCCCTTTCTCTGCCCCGCTAGCCTCCCCAACTCATTGCCCCCCTCACAAATTATTTCTTCCTCAACAGTCTAAGCTTTTCTCCATTTCTACCCCAAATCGAGAGTTTGCATAGCATTGCCTAGCTCCTCTGGGACTTCAGTGGCATCACTAATGCCATCACGCAAGGCATCCGTGTTGGCCTTGCAAGACCTGACTGCCCACAAGGTCCCCAGCGCTCCCCTCTCTGCACTTTGGCCACTTCCCCCATCTGCAGCCGCCTGCCAGACCCAGCCGGGACACATGCTGCTTGCCGCCCAGACTTCTGCTCTCTTCTCCCGCTGCCCTCTGTCACATCCCGCAAGTTCTCATGTCACCTCCCGTAGGTTCCCATGTCACGTACAGGTGGCTTCAGCCCAGGGCAGGGCCTCACCAGGGGCCCGCTCGTCTTCTCTGCAGCCTTCCCAGCTGCTCTCCTTGATGACCTCATGACACCTGCCTGCTCCTGGCCAATCCCATTGCTGTCATGCCATGACCTCACAAGCAACAGCCCAACTGTCTTGGCTTCGCCTGCCTCTACTAGCCCTTCCCACTGCCCGAGCTGCTAGCCGGGTCACTTTGCAGTTTGTGATGCACTTGATGACGTCACAGTGTCTGCCTCACTGCCGCAAGTCAGTCAGGTTGCTGCAATAGAAACGGCATCACGATCCACCTCCCAGCCACGCATGTCATCTTCACCTTCCTCTGCATCTCCCCTCTCCCAAGCTCTGGAGCACTACCCTTGGAGTGAAAATTCGTCCTCCTGATGGCCAATTTCTACCATCCAAGCAGCACTGTCACACCGTTGGCCTTCACTCAGCATCACCACACCCCACATCCCTACCTTCCTGGCAGAACTTACCTGCGGGCTCACGCAGCCCCATGCTCCCTCCACTGTGAGCCTGGCCTTTGGGCGTGCCCACACTCACAGATATTACCCACTTGGCAGCTCCAAGCCTGGCTCTCTCCAGATCCTGCTGTCGCCCTCCTCCTCCTTGCTAGCCCCACTTCACCAGCAAAGCATGTACGCCCAAACACACAAACACACACCCACACACACACACACACCCCCACCCCCACCCCCCGCGCCAAGACTGAGCCCAGGAAAGGTAAAAGTGAGACAAGACATGGCTTGAGAGAAAGGCACTTTCATAGGTAAAGCAAGAGCTGCACACGCAAACAATGCAAAATGAGGCCTTCCTTCCCTGCCTCCCACCAGCAGGCAGATGTTTAGCCATTGAAAGGAAAGCAGGGCTTCCTCCCTCCTAACGGCTACTGCGGAAGATAAACGCCATCACTCTGAACATCCCCGCTTCCCTCTTCTTAGCCCAGCTTCTGTTGCTCAGCACGATGTCCTCTGGTCTGGCATATCCCTTGGTCACTTGGGCTCAGCTGTCCCAGCTGCGTCCCCTACCAACTTCTCGTGCACCCCCAGCCTACTGCCTGGCGGGGCAGCGTCAGAAGCAGAAAAGGCCTTAGCGCTGTGCAAGCACTCATCACCAATAACAAACACATCCCTCTTATCAACACTGTTCTCAGCACAAATCTAAACCACAACACCACACGAACTACTCTGAAGACAGCTCTACCCCAGCTGAAACCAGGACAAGAAGCAGGACAGACCACGGCCATCAGGCACGGGCTTTGGCCAGAGCAGCACTCACCACACCCTCCCCACGGGCACCTGGCCCCTTCAGCCCCCCTCCTGAGCCCTCTTCCACAGGCTGCTCCTTCCACCTTTCACCCTGAGCCCTCCCTTTCTCTGCCCCGCTAGCCTCCCCAACTCATTGCCCCCCTCACAAATTATTTCTTCCTCAACAGTCTCAGCTTTTCTCCATTTCTACCCCAAATCGAGAGTTTGCATAGCATTGCCTAGCTCCTCTGGGACTTCAGTGGCATCACTGATGCCATCACGCAAGGCATCCGTGTTGGCCTTGCAAGACCTGACTGCCCACAAGGTCCCCAGCGCTCCCCTCTCTGCACTTTGGCCACTTCCCCCATCTGCAGCCGCCTGCCAGACCCAGCCGGGACACATGCTGCTTGCCGCCCAGACTTCTGCTCTCTTCTCCCGCTGCCCTCTGTCACATCCCGCAAGTTCTCATGTCACCTCCCGTAGGTTCCCATGTCACGTACAGGTGGCTTCAGCCCAGGGCAGGGCCTCACCAGGGGCCCACTCGTCTTCTCTGCAGCCTTCCCATCTGCTCTCCTTGATGACCTCATGACACCTGCCTGCTCCTGGCCAATCCCATTGCTGTCATGCCATGACCTCACAAGCAACAGCCCAACTGTCTTGGCTTCGCCTGCCTCTACTAGCCCTTCCCACTGCCCGAGCTGCTAGCCGGGTCACTTTGCAGTTTGTGATGCACTTGATGACGTCACAGTGTCTGCCTCACTGCCGCAAGTCAGTCAGGTTGCTGCAATAGAAACGGCATCACGATCCACCTCCCAGCCACGCATGTCATCTTCACCTTCCTCTGCATCTCCCCTCTCCCAAGCTCTGGAGCACTACCCTTGGAGTGAAAATTCGTCCTCCTGATGGCCAATTTCTACCATCCAAGCAGCACTGTCACACCGTTGGCCTTCACTCAGCATCACCACACCCCACATCCCTACCTTCCTGGCAGAACTTACCTGCGGGCTCACGCAGCCCCATGCTCCCTCCACTGTGAGCCTGGCCTTTGGGCGTGCCCACACTCACAGATATTACCCACTTGGCAGCTCCAAGCCTGGCTCTCTCCAGATCCTGATGTCGCCCCCCTCCTCCTTGCTAGCCCCACTTCACCAGCAAAGCATGTACGCCCAAACACACAAACACACACCCACACACACACCCCCACCCCCACCCCCACCCCCCGCGCCAAGACTGAGCCCAGGAAAGGTAAAAGTGAGACAAGACATGGCTTGAGAGAAAGGCACTTTCATAGGTAAAGCAAGAGCTGCACACGCAAACAATGCAAAATGAGGCCTTCCTTCCCTGCCTCCCACCAGCAGGCAGATGTTTAGCCATTGAAAGGAAAGCAGGGCTTCCTCCCTCCTAACGGCTACTGCGGAAGATAAACGCCATCACTCTGAACATCCCCGCTTCCCTCTTCTTAGCCCAGCTTCTGTTGCTCAGCACGATGTCCTCTGGTCTGGCATATCCCTTGGTCACTTGGGCTCAGCTGTCCCAGCTGCGTCCCCTACCAACTTCTCGTGCACCCCCAGCCTACTGCCTGGCGGGGCAGCGTCAGAAGCAGAAAAGGCCTTAGCGCTGTGCAAGCACTCATCACCAATAACAAACACATCCCTCTTATCAACACTGTTCTCAGCACAAATCTAAACCACAACACCACACGAACTACTCTGAAGACAGCTCTACCCCAGCTGAAACCAGGACAAGAAGCAGGACAGACCACGGCCATCAGGCACGGGCTTTGGCCAGAGCAGCACTCACCACACCCTCCCCACGGGCACCTGGCCCCTTCAAGCCCCCCTCCTGAGCCCTCTTCCACAGGCTGCTCCTTCCACCTTTCACCCTGAGCCTTCCCTTTCTCTGCCCCGCTAGCCTCCCCAACTCATTGCCCCCCTCACAAATTATTTCTTCCTCAACAGTCTCAGCTTTTCTCCATTTCTACCCCAAATCGAGAGTTTGCATAGCATTGCCTAGCTCCTCTGGGACTTCAGTGGCATCACTAATGCCATCACGCAAGGCATCCGTGTTGGCCTTGCAAGACCTGACTGCCCACAAGGTCCCCAGCGCTCCCCTCTCTGCACTTTGGCCACTTCCCCCATCTGCAGCCGCCTGCCAGACCCAGCCGGGACACATGCTGCTTGCCGCCCAGACTTCTGCTCTCTTCTCCCGCTGCCCTCTGTCACATCCCGCAAGTTCTCATGTCACCTCCCGTAGGTTCCCATGTCACGTACAGGTGGCTTCAGCCCAGGGCAGGGCCTCACCAGGGGCCCGCTCGTCTTCTCTGCAGCCTTCCCAGCTGCTCTCCTTGATGACCTCATGACACCTGCCTGCTCCTGGCCAATCCCATTGCTGTCATGCCATGACCTCACAAGCAACAGCCCAACTGTCTTGGCTTCGCCTGCCTCTACTAGCCCTTCCCACTGCCCGAGCTGCTAGCCGGGTCACTTTGCAGTTTGTGATGCACTTGATGACGTCACAGTGTCTGCCTCACTGCCGCAAGTCAGTCAGGTTGCTGCAATAGAAACGGCATCACGATCCACCTCCCAGCCACGCATGTCATCTTCACCTTCCTCTGCATCTCCCCTCTCCCAAGCTCTGGAGCACTACCCTTGGAGTGAAAATTCGTCCTCCTGATGGCCAATTTCTACCATCCAAGCAGCACTGTCACACCGTTGGCCTTCACTCAGCATCACCACACCCCACATCCCTACCTTCCGGGCAGAACTTACCTGCGGGCTCACGCAGCCCCATGCTCCCTCCACTGTGAGCCTGGCCTTTGGGCGTGCCCACACTCACAGATATTACCCACTTGGCAGCTCCAAGCCTGGCTCTCTCCAGATCCTGATGTCGCCCCCCTCCTCCTTGCTAGCCCCACTTCACCAGCAAAGCATGTACGCCCAAACACACACACACACACACACACACACCCCACCCCCCTCCCCCACACCCCCCCGCGCCAAGACTGAGCCCAGGAAAGGTAAAAGTGAGACAAGACATGGCTTGAGAGAAAGGCACTTTCATAGGTAAAGCAAGAGCTGCACACGCAAACAATGCAAAATGAGGCCTTCCTTCCCTGCCTCCCACCAGCAGGCAGATGTTTAGCCATTGAAAGGAAAGCAGGGCTTCCTCCCTCCTAACGGCTACTGCGGAAGATAAACGCCATCACTCTGAACATCCCCGCTTCCCTCTTCTTATGCCAGCTTCTGTTGCTCAGCACGATGTCCTCTGGTCTGGCATATCCCTTGGTCACTTGGGCTCAGCTGTCCCAGCTGCGTCCCCTACCAACTTCTCGTGCACCCCCAGCCTACTGCCTGGCGGGGCAGCGTCAGAAGCAGAAAAGGCCTTAGCGCTGTGCAAGCACTCATCACCAATAACAAACACATCCCTCTTATCAACACTGTTCTCAGCACAAATCTAAACCACAACACCACACGAACTACTCTGAAGACAGCTCTACCCCAGCTGAAACCAGGACAAGAAGCAGGACAGACCACGGCCATCAGGCACGGGCTTTGGCCAGAGCAGCACTCACCACACCCTCCCCACGGGCACCTGGCCCCTTCAGCCCCCCTCCTGAGCCCTCTTCCACAGGCTGCTCCTTCCACCTTTCACCCTGAGCCCTCCCTTTCTCTGCCCCGCTAGCCTCCCCAACTCATTGCCCCCCTCACAAATTATTTCTTCCTCAACAGTCTCAGCTTTTCTCCATTTCTACCCCAAATCGAGAGTTTGCATAGCATTGCCTAGCTCCTCTGGGACTTCAGTGGCATCACTAATGCCATCACGCAAGGCATCCGTGTTGGCCTTGCAAGACCTGACTGCCCACAAGGTCCCCAGCGCTCCCCTCTCTGCACTTTGGCCACTTCCCCCATCTGCAGCTGCCTGCCAGACCCAGCCGGGACACATGCTGCTTGCCGCCCAGACTTCTGCTCTCTTCTCCCGCTGCCCTCTGTCACATCCCGCAAGTTCTCATGTCACCTCCCGTAGGTTCCCATGTCACGTACAGGTGGCTTCAGCCCAGGGCAGGGCCTCACCAGGGGCCCGCTCGTCTTCTCTGCAGCCTTCCCAGCTGCTCTCCTTGATGACCTCATGACACCTGCCTGCTCCTGGCCAATCCCATTGCTGTCATGCCATGACCTCACAAGCAACAGCCCAACTGTCTTGGCTTCGCCTGCCTCTACTAGCCCTTCCCACTGCCCGAGCTGCTAGCCGGGTCACTTTGCAGTTTGTGATGCACTTGATGACGTCACAGTGTCTGCCTCACTGCCGCAAGTCAGTCAGGTTGCTGCAATAGAAACGGCATCACGATCCACCTCCCAGCCACGCATGTCATCTTCACCTTCCTCTGCATCTCCCCTCTCCCAAGCTCTGGAGCACTACCCTTGGAGTGAAAATTCGTCCTCCTGATGGCCAATTTCTACCATCCAAGCAGCACTGTCACACCGTTGGCCTTCACTCAGCATCACCACACCCCACATCCCTACCTTCCTGGCAGAACTTACCTGCGGGCTCACGCAGCCCCATGCTCCCTCCACTGTGAGCCTGGCCTTTGGGCGTGCCCACACTCACAGATATTACCCACTTGGCAGCTCCAAGCCTGGCTCTCTCCAGATCCTGCTGTCGCCCTCCTCCTCCTTGCTAGCCCCACTTCACCAGCAAAGCATGTACGCCCAAACACACAAACACACACCCACACACACACACACACCCCCACCCCCACCCCCCGCGCCAAGACTGAGCCCAGGAAAGGTAAAAGTGAGACAAGACATGGCTTGAGAGAAAGGCACTTTCATAGGTAAAGCAAGAGCTGCACACGCAAACAATGCAAAATGAGGCCTTCCTTCCCTGCCTCCCACCAGCAGGCAGATGTTTAGCCATTGAAAGGAAAGCAGGGCTTCCTCCCTCCTAACGGCTACTGCGGAAGATAAACGCCATCACTCTGAACATCCCCGCTTCCCTCTTCTTAGCCCAGCTTCTGTTGCTCAGCACGATGTCCTCTGGTCTGGCATATCCCTTGGTCACTTGGGCTCAGCTGTCCCAGCTGCGTCCCCTACCAACTTCTCGTGCACCCCCAGCCTACTGCCTGGCGGGGCAGCGTCAGAAGCAGAAAAGGCCTTAGCGCTGTGCAAGCACTCATCACCAATAACAAACACATCCCTCTTATCAACACTGTTCTCAGCACAAATCTAAACCACAACACCACACGAACTACTCTGAAGACAGCTCTACCCCAGCTGAAACCAGGACAAGAAGCAGGACAGACCACGGCCATCAGGCACGGGCTTTGGCCAGAGCAGCACTCACCACACCCTCCCCACGGGCACCTGGCCCCTTCAGCCCCCCTCCTGAGCCCTCTTCCACAGGCTGCTCCTTCCACCTTTCACCCTGAGCCCTCCCTTTCTCTGCCCCGCTAGCCTCCCCAACTCATTGCCCCCCTCACAAATTATTTCTTCCTCAACAGTCTCAGCTTTTCTCCATTTCTACCCCAAATCGAGAGTTTGCATAGCATTGCCTAGCTCCTCTGGGACTTCAGTGGCATCACTGATGCCATCACGCAAGGCATCCGTGTTGGCCTTGCAAGACCTGACTGCCCACAAGGTCCCCAGCGCTCCCCTCTCTGCACTTTGGCCACTTCCCCCATCTGCAGCCGCCTGCCAGACCCAGCCGGGACACATGCTGCTTGCCGCCCAGACTTCTGCTCTCTTCTCCCGCTGCCCTCTGTCACATCCCGCAAGTTCTCATGTCACCTCCCGTAGGTTCCCATGTCACGTACAGGTGGCTTCAGCCCAGGGCAGGGCCTCACCAGGGGCCCACTCGTCTTCTCTGCAGCCTTCCCATCTGCTCTCCTTGATGACCTCATGACACCTGCCTGCTCCTGGCCAATCCCATTGCTGTCATGCCATGACCTCACAAGCAACAGCCCAACTGTCTTGGCTTCGCCTGCCTCTACTAGCCCTTCCCACTGCCCGAGCTGCTAGCCGGGTCACTTTGCAGTTTGTGATGCACTTGATGACGTCACAGTGTCTGCCTCACTGCCGCAAGTCAGTCAGGTTGCTGCAATAGAAACGGCATCACGATCCACCTCCCAGCCACGCATGTCATCTTCACCTTCCTCTGCATCTCCCCTCTCCCAAGCTCTGGAGCACTACCCTTGGAGTGAAAATTCGTCCTCCTGATGGCCAATTTCTACCATCCAAGCAGCACTGTCACACCGTTGGCCTTCACTCAGCATCACCACACCCCACATCCCTACCTTCCTGGCAGAACTTACCTGCGGGCTCACGCAGCCCCATGCTCCCTCCACTGTGAGCCTGGCCTTTGGGCGTGCCCACACTCACAGATATTACCCACTTGGCAGCTCCAAGCCTGGCTCTCTCCAGATCCTGCGGTCGCCCTCCTCCTCCTTGCTAGCCCCACTTCACCAGCAAAGCATGTACGCCCAAACACACAAACACACACCCACACACACAAACACACACCCACCCCCACCCCCCGCGCCAAGACTGAGCCCAGGAAAGGTAAAAGTGAGACAAGACATGGCTTGAGAGAAAGGCACTTTCATAGGTAAAGCAAGAGCTGCACACGCAAACAATGCAAAATGAGGCCTTCCTTCCCTGCCTCCCACCAGCAGGCAGATGTTTAGCCATTGAAAGGAAAGCAGGGCTTCCTCCCTCCTAACGGCTACTGCGGAAGATAAACGCCATCACTCTGAACATCCCCGCTTCCCTCTTCTTAGCCCAGCTTCTGTTGCTCAGCACGATGTCCTCTGGTCTGGCATATCCCTTGGTCACTTGGGCTCAGCTGTCCCAGCTGCGTCCCCTACCAACTTCTCGTGCACCCCCAGCCTACTGCCTGGCGGGGCAGCGTCAGAAGCAGAAAAGGCCTTAGCGCTGTGCAAGCACTCATCACCAATAACAAACACATCCCTCTTATCAACACTGTTCTCAGCACAAATCTAAACCACAACACCACACGAACTACTCTGAAGACAGCTCTACCCCAGCTGAAACCAGGACAAGAAGCAGGACAGACCACGGCCATCAGGCACGGGCTTTGGCCAGAGCAGCACTCACCACACCCTCCCCACGGGCACCTGGCCCCTTCAAGCCCCCCTCCTGAGCCCTCTTCCACAGGCTGCTCCTTCCACCTTTCACCCTGAGCCTTCCCTTTCTCTGCCCCGCTAGCCTCCCCAACTCATTGCCCCCCTCACAAATTATTTCTTCCTCAACAGTCTCAGCTTTTCTCCATTTCTACCCCAAATCGAGAGTTTGCATAGCATTGCCTAGCTCCTCTGGGACTTCAGTGGCATCACTAATGCCATCACGCAAGGCATCCGTGTTGGCCTTGCAAGACCTGACTGCCCACAAGGTCCCCAGCGCTCCCCTCTCTGCACTTTGGCCACTTCCCCCATCTGCAGCCGCCTGCCAGACCCAGCCGGGACACATGCTGCTTGCCGCCCAGACTTCTGCTCTCTTCTCCCGCTGCCCTCTGTCACATCCCGCAAGTTCTCATGTCACCTCCCGTAGGTTCCCATGTCACGTACAGGTGGCTTCAGCCCAGGGCAGGGCCTCACCAGGGGCCCGCTCGTCTTCTCTGCAGCCTTCCCATCTGCTCTCCTTGATGACCTCATGACACCTGCCTGCTCCTGGCCAATCCCATTGCTGTCATGCCATGACCTCACAAGCAACAGCCCAACTGTCTTGGCTTCGCCTGCCTCTACTAGCCCTTCCCAATGCCCGAGCTGCTAGCCGGGTCACTTTGCAGTTTGTGATGCACTTGATGACGTCACAGTGTCTGCCTCACTGCCGCAAGTCAGTCAGGTTGCTGCAATAGAAACGGCATCACGATCCACCTCCCAGCCACGCATGTCATCTTCACCTTCCTCTGCATCTCCCCTCTCCCAAGCTCTGGAGCACTACCCTTGGAGTGAAAATTCGTCCTCCTGATGGCCAATTTCTACCATCCAAGCAGCACTGTCACACCGTTGGCCTTCACTCAGCATCACCACACCCCACATCCCTACCTTCCTGGCAGAACTTACCTGCGGGCTCACGCAGCCCCATGCTCCCTCCACTGTGAGCCTGGCCTTTGGGCGTGCCCACACTCACAGATATTACCCACTTGGCAGCTCCAAGCCTGGCTCTCTCCAGATCCTGATGTCGCCCCCCTCCTCCTTGCTAGCCCCACTTCACCAGCAAAGCATGTACGCCCAAACACACACACACACACACACACCCCCCACCCCCCTCCCCCACACCCCCCCGCGCCAAGACTGAGCCCAGGAAAGGTAAAAGTGAGACAAGACATGGCTTGAGAGAAAGGCACTTTCATAGGTAAAGCAAGAGCTGCACACGCAAACAATGCAAAATGAGGCCTTCCTTCCCTGCCTCCCACCAGCAGGCAGATGTTTAGCCATTGAAAGGAAAGCAGGGCTTCCTCCCTCCTAACGGCTACTGCGGAAGATAAACGCCATCACTCTGAACATCCCCGCTTCCCTCTTCTTATGCCAGCTTCTGTTGCTCAGCACGATGTCCTCTGGTCTGGCATATCCCTTGGTCACTTGGGCTCAGCTGTCCCAGCTGCGTCCCCTACCAACTTCTCGTGCACCCCCAGCCTACTGCCTGGCGGGGCAGCGTCAGAAGCAGAAAAGGCCTTAGCGCTGTGCAAGCACTCATCACCAATAACAAACACATCCCTCTTATCAACACTGTTCTCAGCACAAATCTAAACCACAACACCACACGAACTACTCTGAAGATAACTCTACCCCAGCTGAAACCAGGACAAGAAGCAGGACAGACCACGGCCATCAGGCACGGGCTTTGGCCAGAGCAGCACTCACCACACCCTCCCCACGGGCACCTGGCCCCTTCAGCCCCCCTCCTGAGCCCTCTTCCACAGGCTGCTCCTTCCACCTTTCACCCTGAGCCCTCCCTTTCTCTGCCCCGCTAGCCTCCCCAACTCATTGCCCCCCTCACAAATTATTTCTTCCTCAACAGTCTCAGCTTTTCTCCATTTCTACCCCAAATCGAGAGTTTGCATAGCATTGCCTAGCTCCTCTGGGACTTCAGTGGCATCACTAATGCCATCACGCAAGGCATCCGTGTTGGCCTTGCAAGACCTGACTGCCCACAAGGTCCCCAGCGCTCCCCTCTCTGCACTTTGGCCACTTCCCCCATCTGCAGCTGCCTGCCAGACCCAGCCGGGACACATGCTGCTTGCCGCCCAGACTTCTGCTCTCTTCTCCCGCTGCCCTCTGTCACATCCCGCAAGTTCTCATGTCACCTCCCGTAGGTTCCCATGTCACGTACAGGTGGCTTCAGCCCAGGGCAGGGCCTCACCAGGGGCCCGCTCGTCTTCTCTGCAGCCTTCCCAGCTGCTCTCCTTGATGACCTCATGACACCTGCCTGCTCCTGGCCAATCCCATTGCTGTCATGCCATGACCTCACAAGCAACAGCCCAACTGTCTTGGCTTCGCCTGCCTCTACTAGCCCTTCCCACTGCCCGAGCTGTTAGCCGGGTCACTTTGCAGTTTGTGATGCACTTGATGACGTCACAGTGTCTGCCTCACTGCCGCAAGTCAGTCAGGTTGCTGCAATAGAAACGGCATCACGATCCACCTCCCAGCCACGCATGTCATCTTCACCTTCCTCTGCATCTCCCCTCTCCCAAGCTCTGGAGCACTACCCTTGGAGTGAAAATTCGTCCTCCTGATGGCCAATTTCTACCATCCAAGCAGCACTGTCACACCGTTGGCCTTCACTCAGCATCACCACACCCCACATCCCTACCTTCCGGGCAGAACTTACCTGTGGGCTCACGCAGCCCCATGCTCCCTCCACTGTGAGCCTGGCCTTTGGGCGTGCCCACACTCACAGATATTACCCACTTGGCAGCTCCAAGCCTGGCTCTCTCCAGATCCTGCGGTCGCCCTCCTCCTCCTTGCTAGCCCCACTTCACCAGCAAAGCATGTACGCCCAAACACACAAACACACACCCACACACACAAACACACACCCACCCCCACCCCCCGCGCCAAGACTGAGCCCAGGAAAGGTAAAAGTGAGACAAGACATGGCTTGAGAGAAAGGCACTTTCATAGGTAAAGCAAGAGCTGCACACGCAAACAATGCAAAATGAGGCCTTCCTTCCCTGCCTCCCACCAGCAGGCAGATGTTTAGCCATTGAAAGGAAAGCAGGGCTTCCTCCCTCCTAACGGCTACTGCGGAAGATAAACGCCATCACTCTGAACATCCCCGCTTCCCTCTTCTTAGCCCAGCTTCTGTTGCTCAGCACGATGTCCTCTGGTCTGGCATATCCCTTGGTCACTTGGGCTCAGCTGTCCCAGCTGCGTCCCCTACCAACTTCTCGTGCACCCCCAGCCTACTGCCTGGCGGGGCAGCGTCAGAAGCAGAAAAGGCCTTAGCGCTGTGCAAGCACTCATCACCAATAACAAACACATCCCTCTTATCAACACTGTTCTCAGCACAAATCTAAACCACAACACCACACGAACTACTCTGAAGACAGCTCTACCCCAGCTGAAACCAGGACAAGAAGCAGGACAGACCACGGCCATCAGGCACGGGCTTTGGCCAGAGCAGCACTCACCACACCCTCCCCACGGGCACCTGGCCCCTTCAAGCCCCCCTCCTGAGCCCTCTTCCACAGGCTGCTCCTTCCACCTTTCACCCTGAGCCTTCCCTTTCTCTGCCCCGCTAGCCTCCCCAACTCATTGCCCCCCTCACAAATTATTTCTTCCTCAACAGTCTCAGCTTTTCTCCATTTCTACCCCAAATCGAGAGTTTGCATAGCATTGCCTAGCTCCTCTGGGACTTCAGTGGCATCACTAATGCCATCACGCAAGGCATCCGTGTTGGCCTTGCAAGACCTGACTGCCCACAAGGTCCCCAGCGCTCCCCTCTCTGCACTTTGGCCACTTCCCCCATCTGCAGCCGCCTGCCAGACCCAGCCGGGACACATGCTGCTTGCCGCCCAGACTTCTGCTCTCTTCTCCCGCTGCCCTCTGTCACATCCCGCAAGTTCTCATGTCACCTCCCGTAGGTTCCCATGTCACGTACAGGTGGCTTCAGCCCAGGGCAGGGCCTCACCAGGGGCCCGCTCGTCTTCTCTGCAGCCTTCCCAGCTGCTCTCCTTGATGACCTCATGACACCTGCCTGCTCCTGGCCAATCCCATTGCTGTCATGCCATGACCTCACAAGCAACAGCCCAACTGTCTTGGCTTCGCCTGCCTCTACTAGCCCTTCCCACTGCCCGAGCTGCTAGCCGGGTCACTTTGCAGTTTGTGATGCACTTGATGACGTCACAGTGTCTGCCTCACTGCCGCAAGTCAGTCAGGTTGCTGCAATAGAAACGGCATCACGATCCACCTCCCAGCCACGCATGTCATCTTCACCTTCCTCTGCATCTCCCCTCTCCCAAGCTCTGGAGCACTACCCTTGGAGTGAAAATTCGTCCTCCTGATGGCCAATTTCTACCATCCAAGCAGCACTGTCACACCGTTGGCCTTCACTCAGCATCACCACACCCCACATCCCTACCTTCCTGGCAGAACTTACCTGCGGGCTCACGCAGCCCCATGCTCCCTCCACTGTGAGCCTGGCCTTTGGGCGTGCCCACACTCACAGATATTACCCACTTGGCAGCTCCAAGCCTGGCTCTCTCCAGATCCTGATGTCGCCCCCCTCCTCCTTGCTAGCCCCACTTCACCAGCAAAGCATGTACGCCCAAACACACACACACACACACACACCCCCCACCCCCCTCCCCCACACCCCCCCGCGCCAAGACTGAGCCCAGGAAAGGTAAAAGTGAGACAAGACATGGCTTGAGAGAAAGGCACTTTCATAGGTAAAGCAAGAGCTGCACACGCAAACAATGCAAAATGAGGCCTTCCTTCCCTGCCTCCCACCAGCAGGCAGATGTTTAGCCATTGAAAGGAAAGCAGGGCTTCCTCCCTCCTAACGGCTACTGCGGAAGATAAACGCCATCACTCTGAACATCCCCGCTTCCCTCTTCTTATGCCAGCTTCTGTTGCTCAGCACGATGTCCTCTGGTCTGGCATATCCCTTGGTCACTTGGGCTCAGCTGTCCCAGCTGCGTCCCCTACCAACTTCTCGTGCACCCCCAGCCTACTGCCTGGCGGGGCAGCGTCAGAAGCAGAAAAGGCCTTAGCGCTGTGCAAGCACTCATCACCAATAACAAACACATCCCTCTTATCAACACTGTTCTCAGCACAAATCTAAACCACAACACCACACGAACTACTCTGAAGACAGCTCTACCCCAGCTGAAACCAGGACAAGAAGCAGGACAGACCACGGCCATCAGGCACGGGCTTTGGCCAGAGCAGCACTCACCACACCCTCCCCACGGGCACCTGGCCCCTTCAGCCCCCCTCCTGAGCCCTCTTCCACAGGCTGCTCCTTCCACCTTTCACCCTGAGCCCTCCCTTTCTCTGCCCCGCTAGCCTCCCCAACTCATTGCCCCCCTCACAAATTATTTCTTCCTCAACAGTCTCAGCTTTTCTCCATTTCTACCCCAAATCGAGAGTTTGCATAGCATTGCCTAGCTCCTCTGGGACTTCAGTGGCATCACTAATGCCATCACGCAAGGCATCCGTGTTGGCCTTGCAAGACCTGACTGCCCACAAGGTCCCCAGCGCTCCCCTCTCTGCACTTTGGCCACTTCCCCCATCTGCAGCTGCCTGCCAGACCCAGCCGGGACACATGCTGCTTGCCGCCCAGACTTCTGCTCTCTTCTCCCGCTGCCCTCTGTCACATCCCGCAAGTTCTCATGTCACCTCCCGTAGGTTCCCATCTCACGTACAGGTGGCTTCAGCCCAGGGCAGGGCCTCACCAGGGGCCCGCTCGTCTTCTCTGCAGCCTTCCCAGCTGCTCTCCTTGATGACCTCATGACACCTGCCTGCTCCTGGCCAATCCCATTGCTGTCATGCCATGACCTCACAAGCAACAGCCCAACTGTCTTGGCTTCGCCTGCCTCTACTAGCCCTTCCCACTGCCCGAGCTGTTAGCCGGGTCACTTTGCAGTTTGTGATGCACTTGATGACGTCACAGTGTCTGCCTCACTGCCGCAAGTCAGTCAGGTTGCTGCAATAGAAACGGCATCACGATCCACCTCCCAGCCACGCATGTCATCTTCACCTTCCTCTGCATCTCCCCTCTCCCAAGCTCTGGAGCACTACCCTTGGAGTGAAAATTCGTCCTCCTGATGGCCAATTTCTACCATCCAAGCAGCACTGTCACACCGTTGGCCTTCACTCAGCATCACCACACCCCACATCCCTACCTTCCGGGCAGAACTTACCTGCGGGCTCACGCAGCCCCATGCTCCCTCCACTGTGAGCCTGGCCTTTGGGCGTGCCCACACTCACAGATATTACCCACTTGGCAGCTCCAAGCCTGGCTCTCTCCAGATCCTGATGTCGCCCCCCTCCTCCTTGCTAGCCCCACTTCACCAGCAAAGCATGTACGCCCAAACACACACACACACACACACACACCCCACCCCCCTCCCCCACACCCCCCCGCGCCAAGACTGAGCCCAGGAAAGGTAAAAGTGAGACAAGACATGGCTTGAGAGAAAGGCACTTTCATAGGTAAAGCAAGAGCTGCACACGCAAACAATGCAAAATGAGGCCTTCCTTCCCTGCCTCCCACCAGCAGGCAGATGTTTAGCCATTGAAAGGAAAGCAGGGCTTCCTCCCTCCTAACGGCTACTGCGGAAGATAAACGCCATCACTCTGAACATCCCCGCTTCCCTCTTCTTAGCCCAGCTTCTGTTGCTCAGCACGATGTCCTCTGGTCTGGCATATCCCTTGGTCACTTGGGCTCAGCTGTCCCAGCTGCGTCCCCTACCAACTTCTCGTGCACCCCCAGCCTACTGCCTGGCGGGGCAGCGTCAGAAGCAGAAAAGGCCTTAGCGCTGTGCAAGCACTCATCACCAATAACAAACACATCCCTCTTATCAACACTGTTCTCAGCACAAATCTAAACCACAACACCACACGAACTACTCTGAAGACAGCTCTACCCCAGCTGAAACCAGGACAAGAAGCAGGACAGACCACGGCCATCAGGCACGGGCTTTGGCCAGAGCAGCACTCACCACACCCTCCCCACGGGCACCTGGCCCCTTCAAGCCCCCCTCCTGAGCCCTCTTCCACAGGCTGCTCCTTCCACCTTTCACCCTGAGCCTTCCCTTTCTCTGCCCCGCTAGCCTCCCCAACTCATTGCCCCCCTCACAAATTATTTCTTCCTCAACAGTCTCAGCTTTTCTCCATTTCTACCCCAAATCGAGAGTTTGCATAGCATTGCCTAGCTCCTCTGGGACTTCAGTGGCATCACTAATGCCATCACGCAAGGCATCCGTGTTGGCCTTGCAAGACCTGACTGCCCACAAGGTCCCCAGCGCTCCCCTCTCTGCACTTTGGCCACTTCCCCCATCTGCAGCCGCCTGCCAGACCCAGCCGGGACACATGCTGCTTGCCGCCCAGACTTCTGCTCTCTTCTCCCGCTGCCCTCTGTCACATCCCGCAAGTTCTCATGTCACCTCCCGTAGGTTCCCATGTCACGTACAGGTGGCTTCAGCCCAGGGCAGGGCCTCACCAGGGGCCCGCTCGTCTTCTCTGCAGCCTTCCCAGCTGCTCTCCTTGATGACCTCATGACACCTGCCTGCTCCTGGCCAATCCCATTGCTGTCATGCCATGACCTCACAAGCAACAGCCCAACTGTCTTGGCTTCGCCTGCCTCTACTAGCCCTTCCCACTGCCCGAGCTGCTAGCCGGGTCACTTTGCAGTTTGTGATGCACTTGATGACGTCACAGTGTCTGCCTCACTGCCGCAAGTCAGTCAGGTTGCTGCAATAGAAACGGCATCACGATCCACCTCCCAGCCACGCATGTCATCTTCACCTTCCTCTGCATCTCCCCTCTCCCAAGCTCTGGAGCACTACCCTTGGAGTGAAAATTCGTCCTCCTGATGGCCAATTTCTACCATCCAAGCAGCACTGTCACACCGTTGGCCTTCACTCAGCATCACCACACCCCACATCCCTACCTTCCTGGCAGAACTTACCTGCGGGCTCACGCAGCCCCATGCTCCCTCCACTGTGAGCCTGGCCTTTGGGCGTGCCCACACTCACAGATATTACCCACTTGGCAGCTCCAAGCCTGGCTCTCTCCAGATCCTGCTGTCGCCCTCCTCCTCCTTGCTAGCCCCACTTCACCAGCAAAGCATGTACGCCCAAACACACAAACACACACCCACACACACACACACACCCCCACCCCCACCCCCCGCGCCAAGACTGAGCCCAGGAAAGGTAAAAGTGAGACAAGACATGGCTTGAGAGAAAGGCACTTTCATAGGTAAAGCAAGAGCTGCACACGCAAACAATGCAAAATGAGGCCTTCCTTCCCTGCCTCCCACCAGCAGGCAGATGTTTAGCCATTGAAAGGAAAGCAGGGCTTCCTCCCTCCTAACGGCTACTGCGGAAGATAAACGCCATCACTCTGAACATCCCCGCTTCCCTCTTCTTAGCCCAGCTTCTGTTGCTCAGCACGATGTCCTCTGGTCTGGCATATCCCTTGGTCACTTGGGCTCAGCTGTCCCAGCTGCGTCCCCTACCAACTTCTCGTGCACCCCCAGCCTACTGCCTGGCGGGGCAGCGTCAGAAGCAGAAAAGGCCTTAGCGCTGTGCAAGCACTCATCACCAATAACAAACACATCCCTCTTATCAACACTGTTCTCAGCACAAATCTAAACCACAACACCACACGAACTACTCTGAAGACAGCTCTACCCCAGCTGAAACCAGGACAAGAAGCAGGACAGACCACGGCCATCAGGCACGGGCTTTGGCCAGAGCAGCACTCACCACACCCTCCCCACGGGCACCTGGCCCCTTCAGCCCCCCTCCTGAGCCCTCTTCCACAGGCTGCTCCTTCCACCTTTCACCCTGAGCCCTCCCTTTCTCTGCCCCGCTAGCCTCCCCAACTCATTGCCCCCCTCACAAATTATTTCTTCCTCAACAGTCTCAGCTTTTCTCCATTTCTACCCCAAATCGAGAGTTTGCATAGCATTGCCTAGCTCCTCTGGGACTTCAGTGGCATCACTGATGCCATCACGCAAGGCATCCGTGTTGGCCTTGCAAGACCTGACTGCCCACAAGGTCCCCAGCGCTCCCCTCTCTGCACTTTGGCCACTTCCCCCATCTGCAGCCGCCTGCCAGACCCAGCCGGGACACATGCTGCTTGCCGCCCAGACTTCTGCTCTCTTCTCCCGCTGCCCTCTGTCACATCCCGCAAGTTCTCATGTCACCTCCCGTAGGTTCCCATGTCACGTACAGGTGGCTTCAGCCCAGGGCAGGGCCTCACCAGGGGCCCACTCGTCTTCTCTGCAGCCTTCCCATCTGCTCTCCTTGATGACCTCATGACACCTGCCTGCTCCTGGCCAATCCCATTGCTGTCATGCCATGACCTCACAAGCAACAGCCCAACTGTCTTGGCTTCGCCTGCCTCTACTAGCCCTTCCCACTGCCCGAGCTGCTAGCCGGGTCACTTTGCAGTTTGTGATGCACTTGATGACGTCACAGTGTCTGCCTCACTGCCGCAAGTCAGTCAGGTTGCTGCAATAGAAACGGCATCACGATCCACCTCCCAGCCACGCATGTCATCTTCACCTTCCTCTGCATCTCCCCTCTCCCAAGCTCTGGAGCACTACCCTTGGAGTGAAAATTCGTCCTCCTGATGGCCAATTTCTACCATCCAAGCAGCACTGTCACACCGTTGGCCTTCACTCAGCATCACCACACCCCACATCCCTACCTTCCTGGCAGAACTTACCTGCGGGCTCACGCAGCCCCATGCTCCCTCCACTGTGAGCCTGGCCTTTGGGCGTGCCCACACTCACAGATATTACCCACTTGGCAGCTCCAAGCCTGGCTCTCTCCAGATCCTGCGGTCGCCCTCCTCCTCCTTGCTAGCCCCACTTCACCAGCAAAGCATGTACGCCCAAACACACAAACACACACCCACACACACAAACACACACCCACCCCCACCCCCCGCGCCAAGACTGAGCCCAGGAAAGGTAAAAGTGAGACAAGACATGGCTTGAGAGAAAGGCACTTTCATAGGTAAAGCAAGAGCTGCACACGCAAACAATGCAAAATGAGGCCTTCCTTCCCTGCCTCCCACCAGCAGGCAGATGTTTAGCCATTGAAAGGAAAGCAGGGCTTCCTCCCTCCTAACGGCTACTGCGGAAGATAAACGCCATCACTCTGAACATCCCCGCTTCCCTCTTCTTAGCCCAGCTTCTGTTGCTCAGCACGATGTCCTCTGGTCTGGCATATCCCTTGGTCACTTGGGCTCAGCTGTCCCAGCTGCGTCCCCTACCAACTTCTCGTGCACCCCCAGCCTACTGCCTGGCGGGGCAGCGTCAGAAGCAGAAAAGGCCTTAGCGCTGTGCAAGCACTCATCACCAATAACAAACACATCCCTCTTATCAACACTGTTCTCAGCACAAATCTAAACCACAACACCACACGAACTACTCTGAAGACAGCTCTACCCCAGCTGAAACCAGGACAAGAAGCAGGACAGACCACGGCCATCAGGCACGGGCTTTGGCCAGAGCAGCACTCACCACACCCTCCCCACGGGCACCTGGCCCCTTCAGCCCCCCTCCTGAGCCCTCTTCCACAGGCTGCTCCTTCCACCTTTCACCCTGAGCCCTCCCTTTCTCTGCCCCGCTAGCCTCCCCAACTCATTGCCCCCCTCACAAATTATTTCTTCCTCAACAGTCTCAGCTTTTCTCCATTTCTACCCCAAATCGAGAGTTTGCATAGCATTGCCTAGCTCCTCTGGGACTTCAGTGGCATCACTAATGCCATCACGCAAGGCATCCGTGTTGGCCTTGCAAGACCTGACTGCCCACAAGGTCCCCAGCGCTCCCCTCTCTGCACTTTGGCCACTTCCCCCATCTGCAGCTGCCTGCCAGACCCAGCCGGGACACATGCTGCTTGCCGCCCAGACTTCTGCTCTCTTCTCCCGCTGCCCTCTGTCACATCCCGCAAGTTCTCATGTCACCTCCCGTAGGTTCCCATGTCACGTACAGGTGGCTTCAGCCCAGGGCAGGGCCTCACCAGGGGCCCGCTCGTCTTCTCTGCAGCCTTCCCAGCTGCTCTCCTTGATGACCTCATGACACCTGCCTGCTCCTGGCCAATCCCATTGCTGTCATGCCATGACCTCACAAGCAACAGCCCAACTGTCTTGGCTTCGCCTGCCTCTACTAGCCCTTCCCACTGCCCGAGCTGTTAGCCGGGTCACTTTGCAGTTTGTGATGCACTTGATGACGTCACAGTGTCTGCCTCACTGCCGCAAGTCAGTCAGGTTGCTGCAATAGAAACGGCATCACGATCCACCTCCCAGCCACGCATGTCATCTTCACCTTCCTCTGCATCTCCCCTCTCCCAAGCTCTGGAGCACTACCCTTGGAGTGAAAATTCGTCCTCCTGATGGCCAATTTCTACCATCCAAGCAGCACTGTCACACCGTTGGCCTTCACTCAGCATCACCACACCCCACATCCCTACCTTCCGGGCAGAACTTACCTGCGGGCTCACGCAGCCCCATGCTCCCTCCACTGTGAGCCTGGCCTTTGGGCGTGCCCACACTCACAGATATTACCCACTTGGCAGCTCCAAGCCTGGCTCTCTCCAGATCCTGATGTCGCCCCCCTCCTCCTTGCTAGCCCCACTTCACCAGCAAAGCATGTACGCCCAAACACACACACACACACACACACACCCCACCCCCCTCCCCCACACCCCCCCGCGCCAAGACTGAGCCCAGGAAAGGTAAAAGTGAGACAAGACATGGCTTGAGAGAAAGGCACTTTCATAGGTAAAGCAAGAGCTGCACACGCAAACAATGCAAAATGAGGCCTTCCTTCCCTGCCTCCCACCAGCAGGCAGATGTTTAGCCATTGAAAGGAAAGCAGGGCTTCCTCCCTCCTAACGGCTACTGCGGAAGATAAACGCCATCACTCTGAACATCCCCGCTTCCCTCTTCTTAGCCCAGCTTCTGTTGCTCAGCACGATGTCCTCTGGTCTGGCATATCCCTTGGTCACTTGGGCTCAGCTGTCCCAGCTGCGTCCCCTACCAACTTCTCGTGCACCCCCAGCCTACTGCCTGGCGGGGCAGCGTCAGAAGCAGAAAAGGCCTTAGCGCTGTGCAAGCACTCATCACCAATAACAAACACATCCCTCTTATCAACACTGTTCTCAGCACAAATCTAAACCACAACACCACACGAACTACTCTGAAGACAGCTCTACCCCAGCTGAAACCAGGACAAGAAGCAGGACAGACCACGGCCATCAGGCACGGGCTTTGGCCAGAGCAGCACTCACCACACCCTCCCCACGGGCACCTGGCCCCTTCAAGCCCCCCTCCTGAGCCCTCTTCCACAGGCTGCTCCTTCCACCTTTCACCCTGAGCCTTCCCTTTCTCTGCCCCGCTAGCCTCCCCAACTCATTGCCCCCCTCACAAATTATTTCTTCCTCAACAGTCTCAGCTTTTCTCCATTTCTACCCCAAATCGAGAGTTTGCATAGCATTGCCTAGCTCCTCTGGGACTTCAGTGGCATCACTAATGCCATCACGCAAGGCATCCGTGTTGGCCTTGCAAGACCTGACTGCCCACAAGGTCCCCAGCGCTCCCCTCTCTGCACTTTGGCCACTTCCCCCATCTGCAGCCGCCTGCCAGACCCAGCCGGGACACATGCCGCTTGCCGCCCAGACTTCTGCTCTCTTCTCCCGCTGCCCTCTGTCACATCCCGCAAGTTCTCATGTCACCTCCCGTAGGTTCCCATGTCACGTACAGGTGGCTTCAGCCCAGGGCAGGGCCTCACCAGGGGCCCACTCGTCTTCTCTGCAGCCTTCCCATCTGCTCTCCTTGATGACCTCATGACACCTGCCTGCTCCTGGCCAATCCCATTGCTGTCATGCCATGACCTCACAAGCAACAGCCCAACTGTCTTGGCTTCGCCTGCCTCTACTAGCCCTTCCCACTGCCCGAGCTGCTAGCCGGGTCACTTTGCAGTTTGTGATGCACTTGATGACGTCACAGTGTCTGCCTCACTGCCGCAAGTCAGTCAGGTTGCTGCAATAGAAACGGCATCACGATCCACCTCCCAGCCACGCATGTCATCTTCACCTTCCTCTGCATCTCCCCTCTCCCAAGCTCTGGAGCACTACCCTTGGAGTGAAAATTCGTCCTCCTGATGGCCAATTTCTACCATCCAAGCAGCACTGTCACACCGTTGGCCTTCACTCAGCATCACCACACCCCACATCCCTACCTTCCGGGCAGAACTTACCTGCGGGCTCACGCAGCCCCATGCTCCCTCCACTGTGAGCCTGGCCTTTGGGCGTGCCCACACTCACAGATATTACCCACTTGGCAGCTCCAAGCCTGGCTCTCTCCAGATCCTGGTGTCGCCCCCCTCCTCCTTGCTAGCCCCACTTCACCAGCAAAGCATGTACGCCCAAACACACACACACACACACACACACCCCACCCCCCTCCCCCACACCCCCCCCGCGCCAAGACTGAGCCCAGGAAAGGTAAAAGTGAGACAAGACATGGCTTGAGAGAAAGGCACTTTCATAGGTAAAGCAAGAGCTGCACACGCAAACAATGCAAAATGAGGCCTTCCTTCCCTGCCTCCCACCAGCAGGCAGATGTTTAGCCATTGAAAGGAAAGCAGGGCTTCCTCCCTCCTAACGGCTACTGCGGAAGATAAACGCCATCACTCTGAACATCCCCGCTTCCCTCTTCTTAGCCCAGCTTCTGTTGCTCAGCACGATGTCCTCTGGTCTGGCATATCCCTTGGTCACTTGGGCTCAGCTGTCCCAGCTGCGTCCCCTACCAACTTCTCGTGCACCCCCAGCCTACTGCCTGGCGGGGCAGCGTCAGAAGCAGAAAAGGCCTTAGCGCTGTGCAAGCACTCATCACCAATAACAAACACATCCCTCTTATCAACACTGTTCTCAGCACAAATCTAAACCACAACACCACACGAACTACTCTGAAGACAGCTCTACCCCAGCTGAAACCAGGACAAGAAGCAGGACAGACCACGGCCATCAGGCACGGGCTTTGGCCAGAGCAGCACTCACCACACCCTCCCCACGGGCACCTGGCCCCTTCAGCCCCCCTCCTGAGCCCTCTTCCACAGGCTGCTCCTTCCACCTTTCACCCTGAGCCCTCCCTTTCTCTGCCCCGCTAGCCTCCCCAACTCATTGCCCCCCTCACAAATTATTTCTTCCTCAACAGTCTCAGCTTTTCTCCATTTCTACCCCAAATCGAGAGTTTGCATAGCATTGCCTAGCTCCTCTGGGACTTCAGTGGCATCACTGATGCCATCACGCAAGGCATCCGTGTTGGCCTTGCAAGACCTGACTGCCCACAAGGTCCCCAGCGCTCCCCTCTCTGCACTTTGGCCACTTCCCCCATCTGCAGCCGCCTGCCAGACCCAGCCGGGACACATGCTGCTTGCCGCCCAGACTTCTGCTCTCTTCTCCCGCTGCCCTCTGTCACATCCCGCAAGTTCTCATGTCACCTCCCGTAGGTTCCCATGTCACGTACAGGTGGCTTCAGCCCAGGGCAGGGCCTCACCAGGGGCCCACTCGTCTTCTCTGCAGCCTTCCCATCTGCTCTCCTTGATGACCTCATGACACCTGCCTGCTCCTGGCCAATCCCATTGCTGTCATGCCATGACCTCACAAGCAACAGCCCAACTGTCTTGGCTTCGCCTGCCTCTACTAGCCCTTCCCACTGCCCGAGCTGCTAGCCGGGTCACTTTGCAGTTTGTGATGCACTTGATGACGTCACAGTGTCTGCCTCACTGCCGCAAGTCAGTCAGGTTGCTGCAATAGAAACGGCATCACGATCCACCTCCCAGCCACGCATGTCATCTTCACCTTCCTCTGCGTCTCCCCTCTCCCAAGCTCTGGAGCACTACCCTTGGAGTGAAAATTCGTCCTCCTGATGGCCAATTTCTACCATCCAAGCAGCACTGTCACACCGTTGGCCTTCACTCAGCATCACCACACCCCACATCCCTACCTTCCGGGCAGAACTTGCCTGCGGGCTCACGCAGCCCCATGCTCCCTCCACTGTGAGCCTGGCCTTTGGGCGTGCCCACACTCACAGATATTACCCACTTGGCAGCTCCAAGCCTGGCTCTCTCCAGATCCTGATGTCGCCCCCCTCCTCCTTGCTAGCCCCACTTCACCAGCAAAGCATGTACGCCCAAACACACAAACACACACCCACACACACAAACACACACCCACCCCCACCCCCCGCGCCAAGACTGAGCCCAGGAAAGGTAAAAGTGAGACAAGACATGGCTTGAGAGAAAGGCACTTTCATAGGTAAAGCAAGAGCTGCACACGCAAACAATGCAAAATGAGGCCTTCCTTCCCTGCCTCCCACCAGCAGGCAGATGTTTAGCCATTGAAAGGAAAGCAGGGCTTCCTCCCTCCTAACGGCTACTGCGGAAGATAAACGCCATCACTCTGAACATCCCCGCTTCCCTCTTCTTAGCCCAGCTTCTGTTGCTCAGCACGATGTCCTCTGGTCTGGCATATCCCTTGGTCACTTGGGCTCAGCTGTCCCAGCTGCGTCCCCTACCAACTTCTCGTGCACCCCCAGCCTACTGCCTGGCGGGGCAGCGTCAGAAGCAGAAAAGGCCTTAGCGCTGTGCAAGCACTCATCACCAATAACAAACACATCCCTCTTATCAACACTGTTCTCAGCACAAATCTAAACCACAACACCACACGAACTACTCTGAAGACAGCTCTACCCCAGCTGAAACCAGGACAAGAAGCAGGACAGACCACGGCCATCAGGCACGGGCTTTGGCCAGAGCAGCACTCACCACACCCTCCCCACGGGCACCTGGCCCCTTCAGCCCCCCTCCTGAGCCCTCTTCCACAGGCTGCTCCTTCCACCTTTCACCCTGAGCCCTCCCTTTCTCTGCCCCGCTAGCCTCCCCAACTCATTGCCCCCCTCACAAATTATTTCTTCCTCAACAGTCTCAGCTTTTCTCCATTTCTACCCCAAATCGAGAGTTTGCATAGCATTGCCTAGCTCCTCTGGGACTTCAGTGGCATCACTGATGCCATCACACAAGGCATCCGTGTTGGCCTTGCAAGACCTGACTGCCCACAAGGTCCCCAGCGCTCCCCTCTCTGCACTTTGGCCACTTCCCCCATCTGCAGCCGCCTGCCAGACCCAGCCGGGACACATGCTGCTTGCCGCCCAGACTTCTGCTCTCTTCTCCCGCTGCCCTCTGTCACATCCCGCAAGTTCTCATGTCACCTCCCGTAGGTTCCCATGTCAAGTACAGGTGGCTTCAGCCCAGGGCAGGGCCTCACCAGGGGCCCGCTCGTCTTCTCTGCAGCCTTCCCAGCTGCTCTCCTTGATGACCTCATGACACCTGCCTGCTCCTGGCCAATCCCATTGCTGTCATGCCATGACCTCACAAGCAACAGCCCAACTGTCTTGGCTTCGCCTGCCTCTACTAGCCCTTCCCACTGCCCGAGCTGCTAGCCGGGTCACTTTGCAGTTTGTGATGCACTTGATGACGTCACAGTGTCTGCCTCACTGCCGCAAGTCAGTCAGGTTGCTGCAATAGAAACGGCATCACGATCCACCTCCCAGCCACGCATGTCATCTTCACCTTCCTCTGCATCTCCCCTCTCCCAAGCTCTGGAGCACTACCCTTGGAGTGAAAATTCGTCCTCCTGATGGCCAATTTCTACCATCCAAGCACCACTGTCACACCGTTGGCCTTCACTCAGCATCACCACACCCCACATCCCTACCTTCCGGGCAGAACTTACCTGCGGGCTCACGCAGCCCCATGCTCCCTCCACTGTGAGCCTGGCCTTTGGGCGTGCCCACACTCACAGATATTACCCACTTGGCAGCTCCAAGCCTGGCTCTCTCCAGATCCTGCTGTCGCCCTCCTCCTCCTTGCTAGCCCCACTTCACCAGCAAAGCATGTACGCCCAAACACACAAACACACACCCACACACACACACACACACCCACCCACACCCCCCGCGCCAAGACTGAGCCCAGGAAAGGTAAAAGTGAGACAAGACATGGCTTGAGAGAAAGGCACTTTCATAGGTAAAGCAAGAGCTGCACACGCAAACAATGCAAAATGAGGCCTTCCTTCCCTGCCTCCCACCAGCAGGCAGATGTTTAGCCATTGAAAGGAAAGCAGGGCTTCCTCCCTCCTAACGGCTACTGCGGAAGATAAACGCCATCACTCTGAACATCCCCGCTTCCCTCTTCTTAGCCCAGCTTCTGTTGCTCAGCACGATGTCCTCTGGTCTGGCATATCCCTTGGTCACTTGGGCTCAGCTGTCCCAGCTGCGTCCCCTACCAACTTCTCGTGCACCCCCAGCCTACTGCCTGGCGGGGCAGCGTCAGAAGCAGAAAAGGCCTTAGCGCTGTGCAAGCACTCATCACCAATAACAAACACATCCCTCTTATCAACACTGTTCTCAGCACAAATCTAAACCACAACACCACACGAACTACTCTGAAGATAACTCTACCCCAGCTGAAACCAGGACAAGAAGCAGGACAGACCACGGCCATCAGGCACGGGCTTTGGCCAGAGCAGCACTCACCACACCCTCCCCACGGGCACCTGGCCCCTTCAGCCCCCCTCCTGAGCCCTCTTCCACAGGCTGCTCCTTCCACCTTTCACCCTGAGCCCTCCCTTTCTCTGCCCCGCTAGCCTCCCCAACTCATTGCCCCCCTCACAAATTATTTCTTCCTCAACAGTCTCAGCTTTTCTCCATTTCTACCCCAAATCGAGAGTTTGCATAGCATTGCCTAGCTCCTCTGGGACTTCAGTGGCATCACTGATGCCATCACACAAGGCATCCGTGTTGGCCTTGCAAGACCTGACTGCCCACAAGGTCCCCAGCGCTCCCCTCTCTGCACTTTGGCCACTTCCCCCATCTGCAGCCGCCTGCCAGACCCAGCCGGGACACATGCTGCTTGCCGCCCAGACTTCTGCTCTCTTCTCCCGCTGCCCTCTGTCACATCCCGCAAGTTCTCATGTCACCTCCCGTAGGTTCCCATGTCAAGTACAGGTGGCTTCAGCCCAGGGCAGGGCCTCACCAGGGGCCCGCTCGTCTTCTCTGCAGCCTTCCCAGCTGCTCTCCTTGATGACCTCATGACACCTGCCTGCTCCTGGCCAATCCCATTGCTGTCATGCCATGACCTCACAAGCAACAGCCCAACTGTCTTGGCTTCGCCTGCCTCTACTAGCCCTTCCCACTGCCCGAGCTGCTAGCCGGGTCACTTTGCAGTTTGTGATGCACTTGATGACGTCACAGTGTCTGCCTCACTGCCGCAAGTCAGTCAGGTTGCTGCAATAGAAACGGCATCACGATCCACCTCCCAGCCACGCATGTCATCTTCACCTTCCTCTGCATCTCCCCTCTCCCAAGCTCTGGAGCACTACCCTTGGAGTGAAAATTCGTCCTCCTGATGGCCAATTTCTACCATCCAAGCACCACTGTCACACCGTTGGCCTTCACTCAGCATCACCACACCCCACATCCCTACCTTCCGGGCAGAACTTACCTGCGGGCTCACGCAGCCCCATGCTCCCTCCACTGTGAGCCTGGCCTTTGGGCGTGCCCACACTCACAGATATTACCCACTTGGCAGCTCCAAGCCTGGCTCTCTCCAGATCCTGCTGTCGCCCTCCTCCTCCTTGCTAGCCCCACTTCACCAGCAAAGCATGTACGCCCAAACACACAAACACACACCCACACACACACACACACCCCCACCCCCACCCCCCGCGCCAAGACTGAGCCCAGGAAAGGTAAAAGTGAGACAAGACATGGCTTGAGAGAAAGGCACTTTCATAGGTAAAGCAAGAGCTGCACACGCAAACAATGCAAAATGAGGCCTTCCTTCCCTGCCTCCCACCAGCAGGCAGATGTTTAGCCATTGAAAGGAAAGCAGGGCTTCCTCCCTCCTAACGGCTACTGCGGAAGATAAACGCCATCACTCTGAACATCCCCGCTTCCCTCTTCTTAGCCCAGCTTCTGTTGCTCAGCACGATGTCCTCTGGTCTGGCATATCCCTTGGTCACTTGGGCTCAGCTGTCCCAGCTGCGTCCCCTACCAACTTCTCGTGCACCCCCAGCCTACTGCCTGGCGGGGCAGCGTCAGAAGCAGAAAAGGCCTTAGCGCTGTGCAAGCACTCATCACCAATAACAAACACATCCCTCTTATCAACACTGTTCTCAGCACAAATCTAAACCACAACACCACACGAACTACTCTGAAGATAACTCTACCCCAGCTGAAACCAGGACAAGAAGCAGGACAGACCACGGCCATCAGGCACGGGCTTTGGCCAGAGCAGCACTCACCACACCCTCCCCACGGGCACCTGGCCCCTTCAGCCCCCCTCCTGAGCCCTCTTCCACAGGCTGCTCCTTCCACCTTTCACCCTGAGCCCTCCCTTTCTCTGCCCCGCTAGCCTCCCCAACTCATTGCCCCCCTCACAAATTATTTCTTCCTCAACAGTCTCAGCTTTTCTCCATTTCTACCCCAAATCGAGAGTTTGCATAGCATTGCCTAGCTCCTCTGGGACTTCAGTGGCATCACTGATGCCATCACGCAAGGCATCCGTGTTGGCCTTGCAAGACCTGACTGCCCACAAGGTCCCCAGCGCTCCCCTCTCTGCACTTTGGCCACTTCCCCCATCTGCAGCCGCCTGCCAGACCCAGCCGGGACACATGCTGCTTGCCGCCCAGACTTCTGCTCTCTTCTCCCGCTGCCCTCTGTCACATCCCGCAAGTTCTCATGTCACCTCCCGTAGGTTCCCATGTCAAGTACAGGTGGCTTCAGCCCAGGGCAGGGCCTCACCAGGGGCCCGCTCGTCTTCTCTGCAGCCTTCCCAGCTGCTCTCCTTGATGACCTCATGACACCTGCCTGCTCCTGGCCAATCCCATTGCTGTCATGCCATGACCTCACAAGCAACAGCCCAACTGTCTTGGCTTCGCCTGCCTCTACTAGCCCTTCCCACTGCCCGAGCTGCTAGCCGGGTCACTTTGCAGTTTGTGATGCACTTGATGACGTCACAGTGTCTGCCTCACTGCCGCAAGTCAGTCAGGTTGCTGCAATAGAAACGGCATCACGATCCACCTCCCAGCCACGCATGTCATCTTCACCTTCCTCTGCATCTCCCCTCTCCCAAGCTCTGGAGCACTACCCTTGGAGTGAAAATTCGTCCTCCTGATGGCCAATTTCTACCATCCAAGCACCACTGTCACACCGTTGGCCTTCACTCAGCATCACCACACCCCACATCCCTACCTTCCGGGCAGAACTTACCTGCGGGCTCACGCAGCCCCATGCTCCCTCCACTGTGAGCCTGGCCTTTGGGCGTGCCCACACTCACAGATATTACCCACTTGGCAGCTCCAAGCCTGGCTCTCTCCAGATCCTGATGTCGCCCTCCTCCTCCTTGCTAGCCCCACTTCACCAGCAAAGCATGTACGCCCAAACACACAAACACACACCCACACACACACACACACACCCACCCCCACCCCCCGCGCCAAGACTGAGCCCAGGAAAGGTAAAAGTGAGACAAGACATGGCTTGAGAGAAAGGCACTTTCATAGGTAAAGCAAGAGCTGCACACGCAAACAATGCAAAATGAGGCCTTCCTTCCCTGCCTCCCACCAGCAGGCAGATGTTTAGCCATTGAAAGGAAAGCAGGGCTTCCTCCCTCCTAACGGCTACTGCGGAAGATAAACGCCATCACTCTGAACATCCCCGCTTCCCTCTTCTTAGCCCAGCTTCTGTTGCTCAGCACGATGTCCTCTGGTCTGGCATATCCCTTGGTCACTTGGGCTCAGCTGTCCCAGCTGCGTCCCCTACCAACTTCTCGTGCACCCCCAGCCTACTGCCTGGCGGGGCAGCGTCAGAAGCAGAAAAGGCCTTAGCGCTGTGCAAGCACTCATCACCAATAACAAACACATCCCTCTTATCAACACTGTTCTCAGCACAAATCTAAACCACAACACCACACGAACTACTCTGAAGATAACTCTACCCCAGCTGAAACCAGGACAAGAAGCAGGACAGACCACGGCCATCAGGCACGGGCTTTGGCCAGAGCAGCACTCACCACACCCTCCCCACGGGCACCTGGCCCCTTCAGCCCCCCTCCTGAGCCCTCTTCCACAGGCTGCTCCTTCCACCTTTCACCCTGAGCCCTCCCTTTCTCTGCCCCGCTAGCCTCCCCAACTCATTGCCCCCCTCACAAATTATTTCTTCCTCAACAGTCTCAGCTTTTCTCCATTTCTACCCCAAATCGAGAGTTTGCATAGCATTGCCTAGCTCCTCTGGGACTTCAGTGGCATCACTGATGCCATCACGCAAGGCATCCGTGTTGGCCTTGCAAGACCTGACTGCCCACAAGGTCCCCAGCGCTCCCCTCTCTGCACTTTGGCCACTTCCCCCATCTGCAGCCGCCTGCCAGACCCAGCCGGGACACATGCTGCTTGCCGCCCAGACTTCTGCTCTCTTCTCCCGCTGCCCTCTGTCACATCCCGCAAGTTCTCATGTCACCTCCCGTAGGTTCCCATGTCAAGTACAGGTGGCTTCAGCCCAGGGCAGGGCCTCACCAGGGGCCCGCTCGTCTTCTCTGCAGCCTTCCCAGCTGCTCTCCTTGATGACCTCATGACACCTGCCTGCTCCTGGCCAATCCCATTGCTGTCATGCCATGACCTCACAAGCAACAGCCCAACTGTCTTGGCTTCGCCTGCCTCTACTAGCCCTTCCCACTGCCCGAGCTGCTAGCCGGGTCACTTTGCAGTTTGTGATGCACTTGATGACGTCACAGTGTCTGCCTCACTGCCGCAAGTCAGTCAGGTTGCTGCAATAGAAACGGCATCACGATCCACCTCCCAGCCACGCATGTCATCTTCACCTTCCTCTGCATCTCCCCTCTCCCAAGCTCTGGAGCACTACCCTTGGAGTGAAAATTCGTCCTCCTGATGGCCAATTTCTACCATCCAAGCAGCACTGTCACACCGTTGGCCTTCACTCAGCATCACCACACCCCACATCCCTACCTTCCGGGCAGAACTTACCTGCGGGCTCACGCAGCCCCATGCTCCCTCCACTGTGAGCCTGGCCTTTGGGCGTGCCCACACTCACAGATATTACCCACTTGGCAGCTCCAAGCCTGGCTCTCTCCAGATCCTGATGTCGCCCTCCTCCTCCTTGCTAGCCCCACTTCACCAGCAAAGCATGTACGCCCAAACACACAAACACACACCCACACACACACACACACACCCACCCCCACCCCCCGCGCCAAGACTGAGCCCAGGAAAGGTAAAAGTGAGACAAGACATGGCTTGAGAGAAAGGCACTTTCATAGGTAAAGCAAGAGCTGCACACGCAAACAATGCAAAATGAGGCCTTCCTTCCCTGCCTCCCACCAGCAGGCAGATGTTTAGCCATTGAAAGGAAAGCAGGGCTTCCTCCCTCCTAACGGCTACTGCGGAAGATAAACGCCATCACTCTGAACATCCCCGCTTCCCTCTTCTTAGCCCAGCTTCTGTTGCTCAGCACGATGTCCTCTGGTCTGGCATATCCCTTGGTCACTTGGGCTCAGCTGTCCCAGCTGCGTCCCCTACCAACTTCTCGTGCACCCCCAGCCTACTGCCTGGCGGGGCAGCGTCAGAAGCAGAAAAGGCCTTAGCGCTGTGCAAGCACTCATCACCAATAACAAACACATCCCTCTTATCAACACTGTTCTCAGCACAAATCTAAACCACAACACCACACGAACTACTCTGAAGATAACTCTACCCCAGCTGAAACCAGGACAAGAAGCAGGACAGACCACGGCCATCAGGCACGGGCTTTGGCCAGAGCAGCACTCACCACACCCTCCCCACGGGCACCTGGCCCCTTCAGCCCCCCTCCTGAGCCCTCTTCCACAGGCTGCTCCTTCCACCTTTCACCCTGAGCCCTCCCTTTCTCTGCCCCGCTAGCCTCCCCAACTCATTGCCCCCCTCACAAATTATTTCTTCCTCAACAGTCTCAGCTTTTCTCCATTTCTACCCCAAATCGAGAGTTTGCATAGCATTGCCTAGCTCCTCTGGGACTTCAGTGGCATCACTAATGCCATCACGCAAGGCATCCGTGTTGGCCTTGCAAGACCTGACTGCCCACAAGGTCCCCAGCGCTCCCCTCTCTGCACTTTGGCCACTTCCCCCATCTGCAGCCGCCTGCCAGACCCAGCCGGGACACATGCTGCTTGCCGCCCAGACTTCTGCTCTCTTCTCCCGCTGCCCTCTGTCACATCCCGCAAGTTCTCATGTCACCTCCCGTAGGTTCCCATGTCAAGTACAGGTGGCTTCAGCCCAGGGCAGGGCCTCACCAGGGGCCCGCTCGTCTTCTCTGCAGCCTTCCCAGCTGCTCTCCTTGATGACCTCATGACACCTGCCTGCTCCTGGCCAATCCCATTGCTGTCATGCCATGACCTCACAAGCAACAGCCCAACTGTCTTGGCTTCGCCTGCCTCTACTAGCCCTTCCCACTGCCCGAGCTGCTAGCCGGGTCACTTTGCAGTTTGTGATGCACTTGATGACGTCACAGTGTCTGCCTCACTGCCGCAAGTCAGTCAGGTTGCTGCAATAGAAACGGCATCACGATCCACCTCCCAGCCACGCATGTCATCTTCACCTTCCTCTGCATCTCCCCTCTCCCAAGCTCTGGAGCACTACCCTTGGAGTGAAAATTCGTCCTCCTGATGGCCAATTTCTACCATCCAAGCAGCACTGTCACACCGTTGGCCTTCACTCAGCATCACCACACCCCACATCCCTACCTTCCTGGCAGAACTTACCTGCGGGCTCACGCAGCCCCATGCTCCCTCCACTGTGAGCCTGGCCTTTGGGCGTGCCCACACTCACAGATATTACCCACTTGGCAGCTCCAAGCCTGGCTCTCTCCAGATCCTGATGTCGCCCCCCTCCTCCTTGCTAGCCCCACTTCACCAGCAAAGCATGTACGCCCAAACACACACACACACACACACACACACACACCCCACCCCCCTCCCCCACACCCCCCCCGCGCCAAGACTGAGCCCAGGAAAGGTAAAAGTGAGACAAGACATGGCTTGAGAGAAAGGCACTTTCATAGGTAAAGCAAGAGCTGCACACGCAAACAATGCAAAATGAGGCCTTCCTTCCCTGCCTCCCACCAGCAGGCAGATGTTTAGCCATTGAAAGGAAAGCAGGGCTTCCTCCCTCCTAACGGCTACTGCGGAAGATAAACGCCATCACTCTGAACATCCCCGCTTCCCTCTTCTTAGCCCAGCTTCTGTTGCTCAGCACGATGTCCTCTGGTCTGGCATATCCCTTGGTCACTTGGGCTCAGCTGTCCCAGCTGCGTCCCCTACCAACTTCTCGTGCACCCCCAGCCTACTGCCTGGCGGGGCAGCGTCAGAAGCAGAAAAGGCCTTAGTGCTGTGCAAGCACTCATCACCAATAACAAACACATCCCTCTTATCAACACTGTTCTCAGCACAAATCTAAACCACAACACCACACGAACTACTCTGAAGATAACTCTACCCCAGCTGAAACCAGGACAAGAAGCAGGACAGACCACGGCCATCAGGCACGGGCTTTGGCCAGAGCAGCACTCACCACACCCTCCCCACGGGCACCTGGCCCCTTCAGCCCCCCTCCTGAGCCCTCTTCCACAGGCTGCTCCTTCCACCTTTCACCCTGAGCCCTCCCTTTCTCTGCCCCGCTAGCCTCCCCAACTCATTGCCCCCCTCACAAATTATTTCTTCCTCAACAGTCTCAGCTTTTCTCCATTTCTACCCCAAATCGAGAGTTTGCATAGCATTGCCTAGCTCCTCTGGGACTTCAGTGGCATCACTAATGCCATCACGCAAGGCATCCGTGTTGGCCTTGCAAGACCTGACTGCCCACAAGGTCCCCAGCGCTCCCCTCTCTGCACTTTGGCCACTTCCCCCATCTGCAGCCGCCTGCCAGACCCAGCCGGGACACATGCTGCTTGCCGCCCAGACTTCTGCTCTCTTCTCCCGCTGCCCTCTGTCACATCCCGCAAGTTCTCATGTCACCTCCCGTAGGTTCCCATCTCACGTACAGGTGGCTTCAGCCCAGGGCAGGGCCTCACCAGGGGCCCGCTCGTCTTCTCTGCAGCCTTCCCAGCTGCTCTCCTTGATGACCTCATGACACCTGCCTGCTCCTGGCCAATCCCATTGCTGTCATGCCATGACCTCACAAGCAACAGCCCAACTGTCTTGGCTTCGCCTGCCTCTACTAGCCCTTCCCACTGCCCGAGCTGCTAGCCGGGTCACTTTGCAGTTTGTGATGCACTTGATGACGTCACAGTGTCTGCCTCACTGCCGCAAGTCAGTCAGGTTGCTGCAATAGAAACGGCATCACGATCCACCTCCCAGCCACGCATGTCATCTTCACCTTCCTCTGCATCTCCCCTCTCCCAAGCTCTGGAGCACTACCCTTGGAGTGAAAATTCGTCCTCCTGATGGCCAATTTCTACCATCCAAGCACCACTGTCACACCGTTGGCCTTCACTCAGCATCACCACACCCCACATCCCTACCTTCCGGGCAGAACTTACCTGCGGGCTCACGCAGCCCCATGCTCCCTCCACTGTGAGCCTGGCCTTTGGGCGTGCCCACACTCACAGATATTACCCACTTGGCAGCTCCAAGCCTGGCTCTCTCCAGATCCTGCTGTCGCCCTCCTCCTCCTTGCTAGCCCCACTTCACCAGCAAAGCATGTACGCCCAAACACACAAACACACACCCACACACACACACACACACCCACCCCCACCCCCCGCGCCAAGACTGAGCCCAGGAAAGGTAAAAGTGAGACAAGACATGGCTTGAGAGAAAGGCACTTTCATAGGTAAAGCAAGAGCTGCACACGCAAACAATGCAAAATGAGGCCTTCCTTCCCTGCCTCCCACCAGCAGGCAGATGTTTAGCCATTGAAAGGAAAGCAGGGCTTCCTCCCTCCTAACGGCTACTGCGGAAGATAAACGCCATCACTCTGAACATCCCCGCTTCCCTCTTCTTAGCCCAGCTTCTGTTGCTCAGCACGATGTCCTCTGGTCTGGCATATCCCTTGGTCACTTGGGCTCAGCTGTCCCAGCTGCGTCCCCTACCAACTTCTCGTGCACCCCCAGCCTACTGCCTGGCGGGGCAGCGTCAGAAGCAGAAAAGGCCTTAGCGCTGTGCAAGCACTCATCACCAATAACAAACACATCCCTCTTATCAACACTGTTCTCAGCACAAATCTAAACCACAACACCACACGAACTACTCTGAAGACAGCTCTACCCCAGCTGAAACCAGGACAAGAAGCAGGACAGACCACGGCCATCAGGCACGGGCTTTGGCCAGAGCAGCACTCACCACACCCTCCCCACGGGCACCTGGCCCCTTCAGCCCCCCTCCTGAGCCCTCTTCCACAGGCTGCTCCTTCCACCTTTCACCCTGAGCCCTCCCTTTCTCTGCCCCGCTAGCCTCCCCAACTCATTGCCCCCCCTCACAAATTATTTCTTCCTCAACAGTCTCAGCTTTTCTCCATTTCTACCCCAAATCGAGAGTTTGCATAGCATTGCCTAGCTCCTCTGGGACTTCAGTGGCATCACTGATGCCATCACGCAAGGCATCCGTGTTGGCCTTGCAAGACCTGACTGCCCACAAGGTCCCCAGCGCTCCCCTCTCTGCACTTTGGCCACTTCCCCCATCTGCAGCCGCCTGCCAGACCCAGCCGGGACACATGCTGCTTGCCGCCCAGACTTCTGCTCTCTTCTCCCGCTGCCCTCTGTCACATCCCGCAAGTTCTCATGTCACCTCCCGTAGGTTCCCATGTCAAGTACAGGTGGCTTCAGCCCAGGGCAGGGCCTCACCAGGGGCCCGCTCGTCTTCTCTGCAGCCTTCCCAGCTGCTCTCCTTGATGACTTCATGACACCTGACTGCTCCTGGCCAATCCCATTGCTGTCATGCCATGACCTCACAAGCAACAGCCCAACTGTCTTGGCTTCGCCTGCCTCTACTAGCCCTTCCCACTGCCCGAGCTGCTAGCCGGGTCACTTTGCAGTTTGTGATGCACTTGATGACGTCACAGTGTCTGCCTCACTGCCGCAAGTCAGTCAGGTTGCTGCAATAGAAACGGCATCACGATCCACCTCCCAGCCACGCATGTCATCTTCACCTTCCTCTGCATCTCCCCTCTCCCAAGCTCTGGAGCACTACCCTTGGAGTGAAAATTCGTCCTCCTGATGGCCAATTTCTACCATCCAAGCACCACTGTCACACCGTTGGCCTTCACTCAGCATCACCACACCCCACATCCCTACCTTCCGGGCAGAACTTACCTGCGGGCTCACGCAGCCCCATGCTCCCTCCACTGTGAGCCTGGCCTTTGGGCGTGCCCACACTCACAGATATTACCCACTTGGCAGCTCCAAGCCTGGCTCTCTCCAGATCCTGATGTCGCCCTCCTCCTCCTTGCTAGCCCCACTTCACCAGCAAAGCATGTACGCCCAAACACACAAACACACACACACCCACACACACACACACCCACCCCCACCCCCCGCGCCAAGACTGAGCCCAGGAAAGGTAAAAGTGAGACAAGACATGGCTTGAGAGAAAGGCACTTTCATAGGTAAAGCAAGAGCTGCACACGCAAACAATGCAAAATGAGGCCTTCCTTCCCTGCCTCCCACCAGCAGGCAGATGTTTAGCCATTGAAAGGAAAGCAGGGCTTCCTCCCTCCTAACGGCTACTGCGGAAGATAAACGCCATCACTCTGAACATCCCCGCTTCCCTCTTCTTAGCCCAGCTTCTGTTGCTCAGCACGATGTCCTCTGGTCTGGCATATCCCTTGGTCACTTGGGCTCAGCTGTCCCAGCTGCGTCCCCTACCAACTTCTCGTGCACCCCCAGCCTACTGCCTGGCGGGGCAGCGTCAGAAGCAGAAAAGGCCTTAGCGCTGTGCAAGCACTCATCACCAATAACAAACACATCCCTCTTATCAACACTGTTCTCAGCACAAATCTAAACCACAACACCACACGAACTACTCTGAAGATAACTCTACCCCAGCTGAAACCAGGACAAGAAGCAGGACAGACCACGGCCATCAGGCACGGGCTTTGGCCAGAGCAGCACTCACCACACCCTCCCCACGGGCACCTGGCCCCTTCAGCCCCCCTCCTGAGCCCTCTTCCACAGGCTGCTCCTTCCACCTTTCACCCTGAGCCCTCCCTTTCTCTGCCCCGCTAGCCTCCCCAACTCATTGCCCCCCTCACAAATTATTTCTTCCTCAACAGTCTCAGCTTTTCTCCATTTCTACCCCAAATCGAGAGTTTGCATAGCATTGCCTAGCTCCTCTGGGACTTCAGTGGCATCACTAATGCCATCACGCAAGGCATCCGTGTTGGCCTTGCAAGACCTGACTGCCCACAAGGTCCCCAGCGCTCCCCTCTCTGCACTTTGGCCACTTCCCCCATCTGCAGCCGCCTGCCAGACCCAGCCGGGACACATGCTGCTTGCCGCCCAGACTTCTGCTCTCTTCTCCCGCTGCCCTCTGTCACATCCCGCAAGTTCTCATGTCACCTCCCGTAGGTTCCCATGTCACGTACAGGTGGCTTCAGCCCAGGGCAGGGCCTCACCAGGGGCCCGCTCGTCTTCTCTGCAGCCTTCCCAGCTGCTCTCCTTGATGACCTCATGACACCTGCCTGCTCCTGGCCAATCCCATTGCTGTCATGCCATGACCTCACAAGCAACAGCCCAACTGTCTTGGCTTCGCCTGCCTCTACTAGCCCTTCCCACTGCCCGAGCTGTTAGCCGGGTCACTTTGCAGTTTGTGATGCACTTGATGACGTCACAGTGTCTGCCTCACTGCCGCAAGTCAGTCAGGTTGCTGCAATAGAAACGGCATCACGATCCACCTCCCAGCCACGCATGTCATCTTCACCTTCCTCTGCATCTCCCCTCTCCCAAGCTCTGGAGCACTACCCTTGGAGTGAAAATTCGTCCTCCTGATGGCCAATTTCTACCATCCAAGCAGCACTGTCACACCGTTGGCCTTCACTCAGCATCACCACACCCCACATCCCTACCTTCCGGGCAGAACTTACCTGCGGGCTCACGCAGCCCCATGCTCCCTCCACTGTGAGCCTGGCCTTTGGGCGTGCCCACACTCACAGATATTACCCACTTGGCAGCTCCAAGCCTGGCTCTCTCCAGATCCTGATGTCGCCCCCCTCCTCCTTGCTAGCCCCACTTCACCAGCAAAGCATGTACGCCCAAACACACACACACACACACACCCACACACACCCCACCCCCCTCCCCCCACACCCCCCCGCGCCAAGACTGAGCCCAGGAAAGGTAAAAGTGAGACAAGACATGGCTTGAGAGAAAGGCACTTTCATAGGTAAAGCAAGAGCTGCACACGCAAACAATGCAAAATGAGGCCTTCCTTCCCTGCCTCCCACCAGCAGGCAGATGTTTAGCCATTGAAAGGAAAGCAGGGCTTCCTCCCTCCTAACGGCTACTGCGGAAGATAAACGCCATCACTCTGAACATCCCCGCTTCCCTCTTCTTAGCCCAGCTTCTGTTGCTCAGCACGATGTCCTCTGGTCTGGCATATCCCTTGGTCACTTGGGCTCAGCTGTCCCAGCTGCGTCCCCTACCAACTTCTCGTGCACCCCCAGCCTACTGCCTGGCGGGGCAGCGTCAGAAGCAGAAAAGGCCTTAGCGCTGTGCAAGCACTCATCACCAATAACAAACACATCCCTCTTATCAACACTGTTCTCAGCACAAATCTAAACCACAACACCACACGAACTACTCTGAAGATAACTCTACCCCAGCTGAAACCAGGACAAGAAGCAGGACAGACCACGGCCATCAGGCACGGGCTTTGGCCAGAGCAGCACTCACCACACCCTCCCCACGGGCACCTGGCCCCTTCAGCCCCCCTCCTGAGCCCTCTTCCACAGGCTGCTCCTTCCACCTTTCACCCTGAGCCCTCCCTTTCTCTGCCCCGCTAGCCTCCCCAACTCATTGCCCCCCTCACAAATTATTTCTTCCTCAACAGTCTCAGCTTTTCTCCATTTCTACCCCAAATCGAGAGTTTGCATAGCATTGCCTAGCTCCTCTGGGACTTCAGTGGCATCACTAATGCCATCACGCAAGGCATCCGTGTTGGCCTTGCAAGACCTGACTGCCCACAAGGTCCCCAGCGCTCCCCTCTCTGCACTTTGGCCACTTCCCCCATCTGCAGCCGCCTGCCAGACCCAGCCGGGACACATGCTGCTTGCCGCCCAGACTTCTGCTCTCTTCTCCCGCTGCCCTCTGTCACATCCCGCAAGTTCTCATGTCACCTCCCGTAGGTTCCCATGTCACGTACAGGTGGCTTCAGCCCAGGGCAGGGCCTCACCAGGGGCCCGCTCGTCTTCTCTGCAGCCTTCCCAGCTGCTCTCCTTGATGACCTCATGACACCTGCCTGCTCCTGGCCAATCCCATTGCTGTCATGCCATGACCTCACAAGCAACAGCCCAACTGTCTTGGCTTCGCCTGCCTCTACTAGCCCTTCCCACTGCCCGAGCTGCTAGCCGGGTCACTTTGCAGTTTGTGATGCACTTGATGACGTCACAGTGTCTGCCTCACTGCCGCAAGTCAGTCAGGTTGCTGCAATAGAAACGGCATCACGATCCACCTCCCAGCCACGCATGTCATCTTCACCTTCCTCTGCATCTCCCCTCTCCCAAGATCTGGAGCACTACCCTTGGAGTGAAAATTCGTCCTCCTGATGGCCAATTTCTACCATCCAAGCAGCACTGTCACACCGTTGGCCTTCACTCAGCATCACCACACCCCACATCCCTACCTTCCTGGCAGAACTTACCTGCGGGCTCACGCAGCCCCATGCTCCCTCCACTGTGAGCCTGGCCTTTGGGCGTGCCCACACTCACAGATATTACCCACTTGGCAGCTCCAAGCCTGGCTCTCTCCAGATCCTGATGTCGCCCCCCTCCTCCTTGCTAGCCCCACTTCACCAGCAAAGCATGTACGCCCAAACACACCCACATACACACACACACCCCACCCCCCCTCCCCCACACCCCCCCGCGCCAAGACTGAGCCCAGGAAAGGTAAAAGTGAGACAAGACATGGCTTGAGAGAAAGGCACTTTCATAGGTAAAGCAAGAGCTGCACACGCAAACAATGCAAAATGAGGCCTTCCTTCCCTGCCTCCCACCAGCAGGCAGATGTTTAGCCATTGAAAGGAAAGCAGGGCTTCCTCCCTCCTAACGGCTACTGCGGAAGATAAACGCCATCACTCTGAACATCCCCGCTTCCCTCTTCTTAGCCCAGCTTCTGTTGCTCAGCACGATGTCCTCTGGTCTGGCATATCCCTTGGTCACTTGGGCTCAGCTGTCCCAGCTGCGTCCCCTACCAACTTCTCGTGCACCCCCAGCCTACTGCCTGGCGGGGCAGCGTCAGAAGCAGAAAAGGCCTTAGCGCTGTGCAAGCACTCATCACCAATAACAAACACATCCCTCTTATCAACACTGTTCTCAGCACAAATCTAAACCACAACACCACACGAACTACTCTGAAGATAACTCTACCCCAGCTGAAACCAGGACAAGAAGCAGGACAGACCACGGCCATCAGGCACGGGCTTTGGCCAGAGCAGCACTCACCACACCCTCCCCACGGGCACCTGGCCCCTTCAGCCCCCCTCCTGAGCCCTCTTCCACAGGCTGCTCCTTCCACCTTTCACCCTGAGCCCTCCCTTTCTCTGCCCCGCTAGCCTCCCCAACTCATTGCCCCCCTCACAAATTATTTCTTCCTCAACAGTCTCAGCTTTTCTCCATTTCTACCCCAAATCGAGAGTTTGCATAGCATTGCCTAGCTCCTCTGGGACTTCAGTGGCATCACTGATGCCATCACGCAAGGCATCCGTGTTGGCCTTGCAAGACCTGACTGCCCACAAGGTCCCCAGCGCTCCCCTCTCTGCACTTTGGCCACTTCCCCCATCTGCAGCCGCCTGCCAGACCCAGCCGGGACACATGCCGCTTGCCGCCCAGACTTCTGCTCTCTTCTCCCGCTGCCCTCTGTCACATCCCGCAAGTTCTCATGTCACCTCCCGTAGGTTCCCATGTCACGTACAGGTGGCTTCAGCCCAGGGCAGGGCCTCACCAGGGGCCCGCTCGTCTTCTCTGCAGCCTTCCCAGCTGCTCTCCTTGATGACCTCATGACACCTGCCTGCTCCTGGCCAATCCCATTGCTGTCATGCCATGACCTCACAAGCAACAGCCCAACTGTCTTGGCTTCGCCTGCCTCTACTAGCCCTTCCCACTGCCCGAGCTGCTAGCCGGGTCACTTTGCAGTTTGTGATGCACTTGATGACGTCACAGTGTCTGCCTCACTGCCGCAAGTCAGTCAGGTTGCTGCAATAGAAACGGCATCACGATCCACCTCCCAGCCACGCATGTCATCTTCACCTTCCTCTGCATCTCCCCTCTCCCAAGCTCTGGAGCACTACCCTTGGAGTGAAAATTCGTCCTCCTGATGGCCAATTTCTACCATCCAAGCACCACTGTCACACCGTTGGCCTTCACTCAGCATCACCACACCCCACATCCCTACCTTCCTGGCAGAACTTACCTGCGGGCTCACGCAGCCCCATGCTCCCTCCACTGTGAGCCTGGCCTTTGGGCGTGCCCACACTCACAGATATTACCCACTTGGCAGCTCCAAGCCTGGCTCTCTCCAGATCCTGATGTCGCCCCCCTCCTCCTTGCTAGCCCCACTTCACCAGCAAAGCATGTACGCCCAAACACACACACACACACACACACACCCCACCCCCCTCCCCCACACCCCCCCGCGCCAAGACTGAGCCCAGGAAAGGTAAAAGGGAGACAAGACATGGCTTGAGAGAAAGGCACTTTCATAGGTAAAGCAAGAGCTGCACACGCAAACAATGCAAAATGAGGCCTTCCTTCCCTGCCTCCCACCAGCAGGCAGATGTTTAGCCATTGAAAGGAAAGCAGGGCTTCCTCCCTCCTAACGGCTACTGCGGAAGATAAACGCCATCACTCTGAACATCCCCGCTTCCCTCTTCTTAGCCCAGCTTCTGTTGCTCAGCACGATGTCCTCTGGTCTGGCATATCCCTTGGTCACTTGGGCTCAGCTGTCCCAGCTGCGTCCCCTACCAACTTCTCGTGCACCCCCAGCCTACTGCCTGGCGGGGCAGCGTCAGAAGCAGAAAAGGCCTTAGCGCTGTGCAAGCACTCATCACCAATAACAAACACATCCCTCTTATCAACACTGTTCTCAGCACAAATCTAAACCACAACACCACACGAACTACTCTGAAGATAACTCTACCCCAGCTGAAACCAGGACAAGAAGCAGGACAGACCACGGCCATCAGGCACGGGCTTTGGCCAGAGCAGCACTCACCACACCCTCCCCACGGGCACCTGGCCCCTTCAGCCCCCCTCCTGAGCCCTCTTCCACAGGCTGCTCCTTCCACCTTTCACCCTGAGCCCTCCCTTTCTCTGCCCCGCTAGCCTCCCCAACTCATTGCCCCCCTCACAAATTATTTCTTCCTCAACAGTCTCAGCTTTTCTCCATTTCTACCCCAAATCGAGAGTTTGCATAGCATTGCCTAGCTCCTCTGGGACTTCAGTGGCATCACTGATGCCATCACGCAAGGCATCCGTGTTGGCCTTGCAAGACCTGACTGCCCACAAGGTCCCCAGCGCTCCCCTCTCTGCACTTTGGCCACTTCCCCCATCTGCAGCCGCCTGCCAGACCCAGCCGGGACACATGCCGCTTGCCGCCCAGACTTCTGCTCTCTTCTCCCGCTGCCCTCTGTCACATCCCGCAAGTTCTCATGTCACCTCCCGTAGGTTCCCATGTCACGTACAGGTGGCTTCAGCCCAGGGCAGGGCCTCACCAGGGGCCCGCTCGTCTTCTCTGCAGCCTTCCCAGCTGCTCTCCTTGATGACCTCATGACACCTGCCTGCTCCTGGCCAATCCCATTGCTGTCATGCCATGACCTCACAAGCAACAGCCCAACTGTCTTGGCTTCGCCTGCCTCTACTAGCCCTTCCCACTGCCCGAGCTGCTAGCCGGGTCACTTTGCAGTTTGTGATGCACTTGATGACGTCACAGTGTCTGCCTCACTGCCGCAAGTCAGTCAGGTTGCTGCAATAGAAACGGCATCACGATCCACCTCCCAGCCACGCATGTCATCTTCACCTTCCTCTGCATCTCCCCTCTCCCAAGCTCTGGAGCACTACCCTTGGAGTGAAAATTCGTCCTCCTGATGGCCAATTTCTACCATCCAAGCAGCACTGTCACACCGTTGGCCTTCACTCAGCATCACCACACCCCACATCCCTACCTTCCTGGCAGAACTTACCTGCGGGCTCACGCAGCCCCATGCTCCCTCCACTGTGAGCCTGGCCTTTGGGCGTGCCCACACTCACAGATATTACCCACTTGGCAGCTCCAAGCCTGGCTCTCTCCAGATCCTGATGTCGCCCCCCTCCTCCTTGCTAGCCCCACTTCACCAGCAAAGCATGTACGCCCAAACACACACACACACACACACCCACACACACCCCACCCCCCTCCCCCACACCCCCCCGCGCCAAGACTGAGCCCAGGAAAGGTAAAAGTGAGACAAGACATGGCTTGAGAGAAAGGCACTTTCATAGGTAAAGCAAGAGCTGCACACGCAAACAATGCAAAATGAGGCCTTCCTTCCCTGCCTCCCACCAGCAGGCAGATGTTTAGCCATTGAAAGGAAAGCAGGGCTTCCTCCCTCCTAACGGCTACTGCGGAAGATAAACGCCATCACTCTGAACATCCCCGCTTCCCTCTTCTTAGCCCAGCTTCTGTTGCTCAGCACGATGTCCTCTGGTCTGGCATATCCCTTGGTCACTTGGGCTCAGCTGTCCCAGCTGCGTCCCCTACCAACTTCTCGTGCACCCCCAGCCTACTGCCTGGCGGGGCAGCGTCAGAAGCAGAAAAGGCCTTAGCGCTGTGCAAGCACTCATCACCAATAACAAACACATCCCTCTTATCAACACTGTTCTCAGCACAAATCTAAACCACAACACCACACGAACTACTCTGAAGATAACTCTACCCCAGCTGAAACCAGGACAAGAAGCAGGACAGACCACGGCCATCAGGCACGGGCTTTGGCCAGAGCAGCACTCACCACACCCTCCCCACGGGCACCTGGCCCCTTCAGCCCCCCTCCTGAGCCCTCTTCCACAGGCTGCTCCTTCCACCTTTCACCCTGAGCCCTCCCTTTCTCTGCCCCGCTAGCCTCCCCAACTCATTGCCCCCCTCACAAATTATTTCTTCCTCAACAGTCTCAGCTTTTCTCCATTTCTACCCCAAATCGAGAGTTTGCATAGCATTGCCTAGCTCCTCTGGGACTTCAGTGGCATCACTGATGCCATCACGCAAGGCATCCGTGTTGGCCTTGCAAGACCTGACTGCCCACAAGGTCCCCAGCGCTCCCCTCTCTGCACTTTGGCCACTTCCCCCATCTGCAGCCGCCTGCCAGACCCAGCCGGGACACATGCCGCTTGCCGCCCAGACTTCTGCTCTCTTCTCCCGCTGCCCTCTGTCACATCCCGCAAGTTCTCATGTCACCTCCCGTAGGTTCCCATGTCACGTACAGGTGGCTTCAGCCCAGGGCAGGGCCTCACCAGGGGCCCGCTCGTCTTCTCTGCAGCCTTCCCAGCTGCTCTCCTTGATGACCTCATGACACCTGCCTGCTCCTGGCCAATCCCATTGCTGTCATGCCATGACCTCACAAGCAACAGCCCAACTGTCTTGGCTTCGCCTGCCTCTACTAGCCCTTCCCACTGCCCGAGCTGCTAGCCGGGTCACTTTGCAGTTTGTGATGCACTTGATGACGTCACAGTGTCTGCCTCACTGCCGCAAGTCAGTCAGGTTGCTGCAATAGAAACGGCATCACGATCCACCTCCCAGCCACGCATGTCATCTTCACCTTCCTCTGCATCTCCCCTCTCCCAAGCTCTGGAGCACTACCCTTGGAGTGAAAATTCGTCCTCCTGATGGCCAATTTCTACCATCCAAGCAGCACTGTCACACCGTTGGCCTTCACTCAGCATCACCACACCCCACATCCCTACCTTCCGGGCAGAACTTACCTGCGGGCTCACGCAGCCCCATGCTCCCTCCACTGTGAGCCTGGCCTTTGGGCGTGCCCACACTCACAGATATTACCCACTTGGCAGCTCCAAGCCTGGCTCTCTCCAGATCCTGATGTCGCCCCCCTCCTCCTTGCTAGCCCCACTTCACCAGCAAAGCATGTACGCCCAAACACACACACACACACACACACACCCCACCCCCCTCCCCCACACCCCCCCGCGCCAAGACTGAGCCCAGGAAAGGTAAAAGTGAGACAAGACATGGCTTGAGAGAAAGGCACTTTCATAGGTAAAGCAAGAGCTGCACACGCAAACAATGCAAAATGAGGCCTTCCTTCCCTGCCTCCCACCAGCAGGCAGATGTTTAGCCATTGAAAGGAAAGCAGGGCTTCCTCCCTCCTAACGGCTACTGCGGAAGATAAACGCCATCACTCTGAACATCCCCGCTTCCCTCTTCTTAGCCCAGCTTCTGTTGCTCAGCACGATGTCCTCTGGTCTGGCATATCCCTTGGTCACTTGGGCTCAGCTGTCCCAGCTGCGTCCCCTACCAACTTCTCGTGCACCCCCAGCCTACTGCCTGGCGGGGCAGCGTCAGAAGCAGAAAAGGCCTTAGCGCTGTGCAAGCACTCATCACCAATAACAAACACATCCCTCTTATCAACACTGTTCTCAGCACAAATCTAAACCACAACACCACACGAACTACTCTGAAGACAACTCTACCCCAGCTGAAACCAGGACAAGAAGCAGGACAGACCACGGCCATCAGGCACGGGCTTTGGCCAGAGCAGCACTCACCACACCCTCCCCACGGGCACCTGGCCCCTTCAGCCCCCCTCCTGAGCCCTCTTCCACAGGCTGCTCCTTCCACCTTTCACCCTGAGCCCTCCCTTTCTCTGCCCCGCTAGCCTCCCCAACTCATTGCCCCCCTCACAAATTATTTCTTCCTCAACAGTCTCAGCTTTTCTCCATTTCTACCCCAAATCGAGAGTTTGCATAGCATTGCCTAGCTCCTCTGGGACTTCAGTGGCATCACTGATGCCATCACGCAAGGCATCCGTGTTGGCCTTGCAAGACCTGACTGCCCACAAGGTCCCCAGCGCTCCCCTCTCTGCACTTTGGCCACTTCCCCCATCCGCAGCCGCCTGCCAGACCCAGCCGGGACACATGCTGCTTGCCGCCCAGACTTCTGCTCTCTTCTCCCGCTGCCCTCTGTCACATCCCGCAAGTTCTCATGTCACCTCCCGTAGGTTCCCATGTCACGTACAGGTGGCTTCAGCCCAGGGCAGGGCCTCACCAGGGGCCCGCTCGTCTTCTCTGCAGCCTTCCCAGCTGCTCTCCTTGATGACCTCATGACACCTGCCTGCTCCTGGCCAATCCCATTGCTGTCATGCCATGACCTCACAAGCAACAGCCCAACTGTCTTGGCTTCGCCTGCCTCTACTAGCCCTTCCCACTGCCCGAGCTGCTAGCCGGGTCACTTTGCAGTTTGTGATGCACTTGATGACGTCACAGTGTCTGCCTCACTGCCGCAAGTCAGTCAGGTTGCTGCAATAGAAACGGCATCACGATCCACCTCCCAGCCACGCATGTCATCTTCACCTTCCTCTGCATCTCCCCTCTCCCAAGCTCTGGAGCACTACCCTTGGAGTGAAAATTCGTCCTCCTGATGGCCAATTTCTACCATCCAAGCACCACTGTCACACCGTTGGCCTTCACTCAGCATCACCACACCCCACATCCCTACCTTCCGGGCAGAACTTACCTGCGGGCTCACGCAGCCCCATGCTCCCTCCACTGTGAGCCTGGCCTTTGGGCGTGCCCACACTCACAGATATTACCCACTTGGCAGCTCCAAGCCTGGCTCTCTCCAGATCCTGATGTCGCCCTCCTCCTCCTTGCTAGCCCCACTTCACCAGCAAAGCATGTACGCCCAAACACACAAACACACACCCACACACACACCCCCACCCCCACCCCCACCCCCCGCGCCAAGACTGAGCCCAGGAAAGGTAAAAGTGAGACAAGACATGGCTTGAGAGAAAGGCACTTTCATAGGTAAAGCAAGAGCTGCACACGCAAACAATGCAAAATGAGGCCTTCCTTCCCTGCCTCCCACCAGCAGGCAGATGTTTAGCCATTGAAAGGAAAGCAGGGCTTCCTCCCTCCTAACGGCTACTGCGGAAGATAAACGCCATCACTCTGAACATCCCCGCTTCCCTCTTCTTAGCCCAGCTTCTGTTGCTCAGCACGATGTCCTCTGGTCTGGCATATCCCTTGGTCACTTGGGCTCAGCTGTCCCAGCTGCGTCCCCTACCAACTTCTCGTGCACCCCCAGCCTACTGCCTGGCGGGGCAGCGTCAGAAGCAGAAAAGGCCTTAGCGCTGTGCAAGCACTCATCACCAATAACAAACACATCCCTCTTATCAACACTGTTCTCAGCACAAATCTAAACCACAACACCACACGAACTACTCTGAAGATAACTCTACCCCAGCTGAAACCAGGACAAGAAGCAGGACAGACCACGGCCATCAGGCACGGGCTTTGGCCAGAGCAGCACTCACCACACCCTCCCCACGGGCACCTGGCCCCTTCAGCCCCCCTCCTGAGCCCTCTTCCACAGGCTGCTCCTTCCACCTTTCACCCTGAGCCCTCCCTTTCTCTGCCCCGCTAGCCTCCCCAACTCATTGCCCCCCTCACAAATTATTTCTTCCTCAACAGTCTCAGCTTTTCTCCATTTCTACCCCAAATCGAGAGTTTGCATAGCATTGCCTAGCTCCTCTGGGACTTCAGTGGCATCACTGATGCCATCACGCAAGGCATCCGTGTTGGCCTTGCAAGACCTGACTGCCCACAAGGTCCCCAGCGCTCCCCTCTCTGCACTTTGGCCACTTCCCCCATCCGCAGCCGCCTGCCAGACCCAGCCGGGACACATGCTGCTTGCCGCCCAGACTTCTGCTCTCTTCTCCCGCTGCCCTCTGTCACATCCCGCAAGTTCTCATGTCACCTCCCGTAGGTTCCCATGTCACGTACAGGTGGCTTCAGCCCAGGGCAGGGCCTCACCAGGGGCCCGCTCGTCTTCTCTGCAGCCTTCCCAGCTGCTCTCCTTGATGACCTCATGACACCTGCCTGCTCCTGGCCAATCCCATTGCTGTCATGCCATGACCTCACAAGCAACAGCCCAACTGTCTTGGCTTCGCCTGCCTCTACTAGCCCTTCCCACTGCCCGAGCTGCTAGCCGGGTCACTTTGCAGTTTGTGATGCACTTGATGACGTCACAGTGTCTGCCTCACTGCCGCAAGTCAGTCAGGTTGCTGCAATAGAAACGGCATCACGATCCACCTCCCAGCCACGCATGTCATCTTCACCTTCCTCTGCATCTCCCCTCTCCCAAGCTCTGGAGCACTACCCTTGGAGTGAAAATTCGTCCTCCTGATGGCCAATTTCTACCATCCAAGCACCACTGTCACACCGTTGGCCTTCACTCAGCATCACCACACCCCACATCCCTACCTTCCGGGCAGAACTTACCTGCGGGCTCACGCAGCCCCATGCTCCCTCCACTGTGAGCCTGGCCTTTGGGCGTGCCCACACTCACAGATATTACCCACTTGGCAGCTCCAAGCCTGGCTCTCTCCAGATCCTGATGTCGCCCTCCTCCTCCTTGCTAGCCCCACTTCACCAGCAAAGCATGTACGCCCAAACACACAAACACACACCCACACACACACCCCCACCCCCCACCCCCACCCCCCGCGCCAAGACTGAGCCCAGGAAAGGTAAAAGTGAGACAAGACATGGCTTGAGAGAAAGGCACTTTCATAGGTAAAGCAAGAGCTGCACACGCAAACAATGCAAAATGAGGCCTTCCTTCCCTGCCTCCCACCAGCAGGCAGATGTTTAGCCATTGAAAGGAAAGCAGGGCTTCCTCCCTCCTAACGGCTACTGCGGAAGATAAACGCCATCACTCTGAACATCCCCGCTTCCCTCTTCTTAGCCCAGCTTCTGTTGCTCAGCACGATGTCCTCTGGTCTGGCATATCCCTTGGTCACTTGGGCTCAGCTGTCCCAGCTGCGTCCCCTACCAACTTCTCGTGCACCCCCAGCCTACTGCCTGGCGGGGCAGCGTCAGAAGCAGAAAAGGCCTTAGCGCTGTGCAAGCACTCATCACCAATAACAAACACATCCCTCTTATCAACACTGTTCTCAGCACAAATCTAAACCACAACACCACACGAACTACTCTGAAGATAACTCTACCCCAGCTGAAACCAGGACAAGAAGCAGGACAGACCACGGCCATCAGGCACGGGCTTTGGCCAGAGCAGCACTCACCACACCCTCCCCACGGGCACCTGGCCCCTTCAGCCCCCCTCCTGAGCCCTCTTCCACAGGCTGCTCCTTCCACCTTTCACCCTGAGCCCTCCCTTTCTCTGCCCCGCTAGCCTCCCCAACTCATTGCCCCCCTCACAAATTATTTCTTCCTCAACAGTCTCAGCTTTTCTCCATTTCTACCCCAAATCGAGAGTTTGCATAGCATTGCCTAGCTCCTCTGGGACTTCAGTGGCATCACTAATGCCATCACGCAAGGCATCCGTGTTGGCCTTGCAAGACCTGACTGCCCACAAGGTCCCCAGCGCTCCCCTCTCTGCACTTTGGCCACTTCCCCCATCTGCAGCCGCCTGCCAGACCCAGCCGGGACACATGCTGCTTGCCGCCCAGACTTCTGCTCTCTTCTCCCGCTGCCCTCTGTCACATCCCGCAAGTTCTCATGTCACCTCCCGTAGGTTCCCATGTCAAGTACAGGTGGCTTCAGCCCAGGGCAGGGCCTCACCAGGGGCCCACTCGTCTTCTCTGCAGCCTTCCCATCTGCTCTCCTTGATGACCTCATGACACCTGCCTGCTCCTGGCCAATCCCATTGCTGTCATGCCATGACCTCACAAGCAACAGCCCAACTGTCTTGGCTTCGCCTGCCTCTACTAGCCCTTCCCACTGCCCGAGCTGCTAGCCGGGTCACTTTGCAGTTTGTGATGCACTTGATGACGTCACAGTGTCTGCCTCACTGCCGCAAGTCAGTCAGGTTGCTGCAATAGAAACGGCATCACGATCCACCTCCCAGCCACGCATGTCATCTTCACCTTCCTCTGCATCTCCCCTCTCCCAAGCTCTGGAGCACTACCCTTGGAGTGAAAATTCGTCCTCCTGATGGCCAATTTCTACCATCCAAGCAGCACTGTCACACCGTTGGCCTTCACTCAGCATCACCACACCCCACATCCCTACCTTCCGGGCAGAACTTACCTGCGGGCTCACGCAGCCCCATGCTCCCTCCACTGTGAGCCTGGCCTTTGGGCGTGCCCACACTCACAGATATTACCCACTTGGCAGCTCCAAGCCTGGCTCTCTCCAGATCCTGATGTCGCCCCCCTCCTCCTTGCTAGCCCCACTTCACCAGCAAAGCATGTACGCCCAAACACACAAACACACACACACACACACACCCCCCACCCCCCTCCCCCACACCCCCCCGCGCCAAGACTGAGCCCAGGAAAGGTAAAAGTGAGACAAGACATGGCTTGAGAGAAAGGCACTTTCATAGGTAAAGCAAGAGCTGCACACGCAAACAATGCAAAATGAGGCCTTCCTTCCCTGCCTCCCACCAGCAGGCAGATGTTTAGCCATTGAAAGGAAAGCAGGGCTTCCTCCCTCCTAACGGCTACTGCGGAAGATAAACGCCATCACTCTGAACATCCCCGCTTCCCTCTTCTTAGCCCAGCTTCTGTTGCTCAGCACGATGTCCTCTGGTCTGGCATATCCCTTGGTCACTTGGGCTCAGCTGTCCCAGCTGCGTCCCCTACCAACTTCTCGTGCACCCCCAGCCTACTGCCTGGCGGGGCAGCGTCAGAAGCAGAAAAGGCCTTAGCGCTGTGCAAGCACTCATCACCAATAACAAACACATCCCTCTTATCAACACTGTTCTCAGCACAAATCTAAACCACAACACCACACGAACTACTCTGAAGATAACTCTACCCCAGCTGAAACCAGGACAAGAAGCAGGACAGACCACGGCCATCAGGCACGGGCTTTGGCCAGAGCAGCACTCACCACACCCTCCCCACGGGCACCTGGCCCCTTCAGCCCCCCTCCTGAGCCCTCTTCCACAGGCTGCTCCTTCCACCTTTCACCCTGAGCCCTCCCTTTCTCTGCCCCGCTAGCCTCCCCAACTCATTGCCCCCCTCACAAATTATTTCTTCCTCAACAGTCTCAGCTTTTCTCCATTTCTACCCCAAATCGAGAGTTTGCATAGCATTGCCTAGCTCCTCTGGGACTTCAGTGGCATCACTAATGCCATCACGCAAGGCATCCGTGTTGGCCTTGCAAGACCTGACTGCCCACAAGGTCCCCAGCGCTCCCCTCTCTGCACTTTGGCCACTTCCCCCATCTGCAGCCGCCTGCCAGACCCAGCCGGGACACATGCTGCTTGCCGCCCAGACTTCTGCTCTCTTCTCCCGCTGCCCTCTGTCACATCCCGCAAGTTCTCATGTCACCTCCCGTAGGTTCCCATGTCACGTACAGGTGGCTTCAGCCCAGGGCAGGGCCTCACCAGGGGCCCGCTCGTCTTCTCTGCAGCCTTCCCAGCTGCTCTCCTTGATGACCTCATGACACCTGCCTGCTCCTGGCCAATCCCATTGCTGTCATGCCATGACCTCACAAGCAACAGCCCAACTGTCTTGGCTTCGCCTGCCTCTACTAGCCCTTCCCACTGCCCGAGCTGCTAGCCGGGTCACTTTGCAGTTTGTGATGCACTTGATGACGTCACAGTGTCTGCCTCACTGCCGCAAGTCAGTCAGGTTGCTGCAATAGAAACGGCATCACGATCCACCTCCCAGCCACGCATGTCATCTTCACCTTCCTCTGCATCTCCCCTCTCCCAAGCTCTGGAGCACTACCCTTGGAGTGAAAATTCGTCCTCCTGATGGCCAATTTCTACCATCCAAGCACCACTGTCACACCGTTGGCCTTCACTCAGCATCACCACACCCCACATCCCTACCTTCCGGGCAGAACTTACCTGCGGGCTCACGCAGCCCCATGCTCCCTCCACTGTGAGCCTGGCCTTTGGGCGTGCCCACACTCACAGATATTACCCACTTGGCAGCTCCAAGCCTGGCTCTCTCCAGATCCTGATGTCGCCCTCCTCCTCCTTGCTAGCCCCACTTCACCAGCAAAGCATGTACGCCCAAACACACAAACACACACCCACACACACACCCCCACCCCCACCCCCCACCCCCCGCGCCAAGACTGAGCCCAGGAAAGGTAAAAGTGAGACAAGACATGGCTTGAGAGAAAGGCACTTTCATAGGTAAAGCAAGAGCTGCACACGCAAACAATGCAAAATGAGGCCTTCCTTCCCTGCCTCCCACCAGCAGGCAGATGTTTAGCCATTGAAAGGAAAGCAGGGCTTCCTCCCTCCTAACGGCTACTGCGGAAGATAAACGCCATCACTCTGAACATCCCCGCTTCCCTCTTCTTAGCCCAGCTTCTGTTGCTCAGCACGATGTCCTCTGGTCTGGCATATCCCTTGGTCACTTGGGCTCAGCTGTCCCAGCTGCGTCCCCTACCAACTTCTCGTGCACCCCCAGCCTACTGCCTGGCGGGGCAGCGTCAGAAGCAGAAAAGGCCTTAGCGCTGTGCAAGCACTCATCACCAATAACAAACACATCCCTCTTATCAACACTGTTCTCAGCACAAATCTAAACCACAACACCACACGAACTACTCTGAAGATAACTCTACCCCAGCTGAAACCAGGACAAGAAGCAGGACAGACCACGGCCATCAGGCACGGGCTTTGGCCAGAGCAGCACTCACCACAACCCTCCCCACGGGCACCTGGCCCCTTCAGCCCCCCTCCTGAGCCCTCTTCCACAGGCTGCTCCTTCCACCTTTCACCCTGAGCCCTCCCTTTCTCTGCCCCGCTAGCCTCCCCAACTCATTGCCCCCCTCACAAATTATTTCTTCCTCAACAGTCTCAGCTTTTCTCCATTTCTACCCCAAATCGAGAGTTTGCATAGCATTGCCTAGCTCCTCTGGGACTTCAGTGGCATCACTGATGCCATCACGCAAGGCATCCGTGTTGGCCTTGCAAGACCTGACTGCCCACAAGGTCCCCAGCGCTCCCCTCTCTGCACTTTGGCCACTTCCCCCATCCGCAGCCGCCTGCCAGACCCAGCCGGGACACATGCTGCTTGCCGCCCAGACTTCTGCTCTCTTCTCCCGCTGCCCTCTGTCACATCCCGCAAGTTCTCATGTCACCTCCCGTAGGTTCCCATGTCACGTACAGGTGGCTTCAGCCCAGGGCAGGGCCTCACCAGGGGCCCGCTCGTCTTCTCTGCAGCCTTCCCAGCTGCTCTCCTTGATGACCTCATGACACCTGCCTGCTCCTGGCCAATCCCATTGCTGTCATGCCATGACCTCACAAGCAACAGCCCAACTGTCTTGGCTTCGCCTGCCTCTACTAGCCCTTCCCACTGCCCGAGCTGCTAGCCGGGTCACTTTGCAGTTTGTGATGCACTTGATGACGTCACAGTGTCTGCCTCACTGCCGCAAGTCAGTCAGGTTGCTGCAATAGAAACGGCATCACGATCCACCTCCCAGCCACGCATGTCATCTTCACCTTCCTCTGCATCTCCCCTCTCCCAAGCTCTGGAGCACTACCCTTGGAGTGAAAATTCGTCCTCCTGATGGCCAATTTCTACCATCCAAGCACCACTGTCACACCGTTGGCCTTCACTCAGCATCACCACACCCCCACATCCCTACCTTCCGGGCAGAACTTACCTGCGGGCTCACGCAGCCCCATGCTCCCTCCACTGTGAGCCTGGCCTTTGGGCGTGCCCACACTCACAGATATTACCCACTTGGCAGCTCCAAGCCTGGCTCTCTCCAGATCCTGATGTCGCCCTCCTCCTCCTTGCTAGCCCCACTTCACCAGCAAAGCATGTACGCCCAAACACACAAACACACACCCACACACACACCCCCACCCCCACCCCCACCCCCCCGCGCCAAGACTGAGCCCAGGAAAGGTAAAAGTGAGACAAGACATGGCTTGAGAGAAAGGCACTTTCATAGGTAAAGCAAGAGCTGCACACGCAAACAATGCAAAATGAGGCCTTCCTTCCCTGCCTCCCACCAGCAGGCAGATGTTTAGCCATTGAAAGGAAAGCAGGGCTTCCTCCCTCCTAACGGCTACTGCGGAAGATAAACGCCATCACTCTGAACATCCCCGCTTCCCTCTTCTTAGCCCAGCTTCTGTTGCTCAGCACGATGTCCTCTGGTCTGGCATATCCCTTGGTCACTTGGGCTCAGCTGTCCCAGCTGCGTCCCCTACCAACTTCTCGTGCACCCCCAGCCTACTGCCTGGCGGGGCAGCGTCAGAAGCAGAAAAGGCCTTAGCGCTGTGCAAGCACTCATCACCAATAACAAACACATCCCTCTTATCAACACTGTTCTCAGCACAAATCTAAACCACAACACCACACGAACTACTCTGAAGATAACTCTACCCCAGCTGAAACCAGGACAAGAAGCAGGACAGACCACGGCCATCAGGCACGGGCTTTGGCCAGAGCAGCACTCACCACACCCTCCCCACGGGCACCTGGCCCCTTCAGCCCCCCTCCTGAGCCCTCTTCCACAGGCTGCTCCTTCCACCTTTCACCCTGAGCCCTCCCTTTCTCTGCCCCGCTAGCCTCCCCAACTCATTGCCCCCCTCACAAATTATTTCTTCCTCAACAGTCTCAGCTTTTCTCCATTTCTACCCCAAATCGAGAGTTTGCATAGCATTGCCTAGCTCCTCTGGGACTTCAGTGGCATCACTAATGCCATCACGCAAGGCATCCGTGTTGGCCTTGCAAGACCTGACTGCCCACAAGGTCCCCAGCGCTCCCCTCTCTGCACTTTGGCCACTTCCCCCATCTGCAGCCGCCTGCCAGACCCAGCCGGGACACATGCTGCTTGCCGCCCAGACTTCTGCTCTCTTCTCCCGCTGCCCTCTGTCACATCCCGCAAGTTCTCATGTCACCTCCCGTAGGTTCCCATGTCAAGTACAGGTGGCTTCAGCCCAGGGCAGGGCCTCACCAGGGGCCCACTCGTCTTCTCTGCAGCCTTCCCATCTGCTCTCCTTGATGACCTCATGACACCTGCCTGCTCCTGGCCAATCCCATTGCTGTCATGCCATGACCTCACAAGCAACAGCCCAACTGTCTTGGCTTCGCCTGCCTCTACTAGCCCTTCCCACTGCCCGAGCTGCTAGCCGGGTCACTTTGCAGTTTGTGATGCACTTGATGACGTCACAGTGTCTGCCTCACTGCCGCAAGTCAGTCAGGTTGCTGCAATAGAAACGGCATCACGATCCACCTCCCAGCCACGCATGTCATCTTCACCTTCCTCTGCATCTCCCCTCTCCCAAGCTCTGGAGCACTACCCTTGGAGTGAAAATTCGTCCTCCTGATGGCCAATTTCTACCATCCAAGCAGCACTGTCACACCGTTGGCCTTCACTCAGCATCACCACACCCCACATCCCTACCTTCCGGGCAGAACTTACCTGCGGGCTCACGCAGCCCCATGCTCCCTCCACTGTGAGCCTGGCCTTTGGGCGTGCCCACACTCACAGATATTACCCACTTGGCAGCTCCAAGCCTGGCTCTCTCCAGATCCTGATGTCGCCCCCCTCCTCCTTGCTAGCCCCACTTCACCAGCAAAGCATGTACGCCCAAACACACAAACACACACACACACACACACCCCCCACCCCCCTCCCCCACACCCCCCCGCGCCAAGACTGAGCCCAGGAAAGGTAAAAGTGAGACAAGACATGGCTTGAGAGAAAGGCACTTTCATAGGTAAAGCAAGAGCTGCACACGCAAACAATGCAAAATGAGGCCTTCCTTCCCTGCCTCCCACCAGCAGGCAGATGTTTAGCCATTGAAAGGAAAGCAGGGCTTCCTCCCTCCTAACGGCTACTGCGGAAGATAAACGCCATCACTCTGAACATCCCCGCTTCCCTCTTCTTAGCCCAGCTTCTGTTGCTCAGCACGATGTCCTCTGGTCTGGCATATCCCTTGGTCACTTGGGCTCAGCTGTCCCAGCTGCGTCCCCTACCAACTTCTCGTGCACCCCCAGCCTACTGCCTGGCGGGGCAGCGTCAGAAGCAGAAAAGGCCTTAGTGCTGTGCAAGCACTCATCACCAATAACAAACACATCCCTCTTATCAACACTGTTCTCAGCACAAATCTAAACCACAACACCACACGAACTACTCTGAAGATAACTCTACCCCAGCTGAAACCAGGACAAGAAGCAGGACAGACCACGGCCATCAGGCACGGGCTTTGGCCAGAGCAGCACTCACCACACCCTCCCCACGGGCACCTGGCCCCTTCAGCCCCCCTCCTGAGCCCTCTTCCACAGGCTGCTCCTTCCACCTTTCACCCTGAGCCCTCCCTTTCTCTGCCCCGCTAGCCTCCCCAACTCATTGCCCCCCTCACAAATTATTTCTTCCTCAACAGTCTCAGCTTTTCTCCATTTCTACCCCAAATCGAGAGTTTGCATAGCATTGCCTAGCTCCTCTGGGACTTCAGTGGCATCACTAATGCCATCACGCAAGGCATCCGTGTTGGCCTTGCAAGACCTGACTGCCCACAAGGTCCCCAGCGCTCCCCTCTCTGCACTTTGGCCACTTCCCCCATCTGCAGCCGCCTGCCAGACCCAGCCGGGACACATGCTGCTTGCTGCCCAGACTTCTGCTCTCTTCTCCCGCTGCCCTCTGTCACATCCCGCAAGTTCTCATGTCACCTCCCGTAGGTTCCCATGTCACGTACAGGTGGCTTCAGCCCAGGGCAGGGCCTCACCAGGGGCCCGCTCGTCTTCTCTGCAGCCTTCCCAGCTGCTCTCCTTGATGACCTCATGACACCTGCCTGCTCCTGGCCAATCCCATTGCTGTCATGCCATGACCTCACAAGCAACAGCCCAACTGTCTTGGCTTCGCCTGCCTCTACTAGCCCTTCCCACTGCCCGAGCTGCTAGCCGGGTCACTTTGCAGTTTGTGATGCACTTGATGACGTCACAGTGTCTGCCTCACTGCCGCAAGTCAGTCAGGTTGCTGCAATAGAAACGGCATCACGATCCACCTCCCAGCCACGCATGTCATCTTCACCTTCCTCTGCATCTCCCCTCTCCCAAGCTCTGGAGCACTACCCTTGGAGTGAAAATTCGTCCTCCTGATGGCCAATTTCTACCATCCAAGCAGCACTGTCACACCGTTGGCCTTCACTCAGCATCACCACACCCCACATCCCTACCTTCCGGGCAGAACTTACCTGCGGGCTCACGCAGCCCCATGCTCCCTCCACTGTGAGCCTGGCCTTTGGGCGTGCCCACACTCACAGATATTACCCACTTGGCAGCTCCAAGCCTGGCTCTCTCCAGATCCTGATGTCGCCCCCCTCCTCCTTGCTAGCCCCACTTCACCAGCAAAGCATGTACGCCCAAACACACACACACACACACACACACCCCACCCCCCTCCCCCACACCCCCCCGCGCCAAGACTGAGCCCAGGAAAGGTAAAAGTGAGACAAGACATGGCTTGAGAGAAAGGCACTTTCATAGGTAAAGCAAGAGCTGCACACGCAAACAATGCAAAATGAGGCCTTCCTTCCCTGCCTCCCACCAGCAGGCAGATGTTTAGCCATTGAAAGGAAAGCAGGGCTTCCTCCCTCCTAACGGCTACTGCGGAAGATAAACGCCATCACTCTGAACATCCCCGCTTCCCTCTTCTTAGCCCAGCTTCTGTTGCTCAGCACGATGTCCTCTGGTCTGGCATATCCCTTGGTCACTTGGGCTCAGCTGTCCCAGCTGCGTCCCCTACCAACTTCTCGTGCACCCCCAGCCTACTGCCTGGCGGGGCAGCGTCAGAAGCAGAAAAGGCCTTAGCGCTGTGCAAGCACTCATCACCAATAACAAACACATCCCTCTTATCAACACTGTTCTCAGCACAAATCTAAACCACAACACCACACGAACTACTCTGAAGACAGCTCTACCCCAGCTGAAACCAGGACAAGAAGCAGGACAGACCACGGCCATCAGGCACGGGCTTTGGCCAGAGCAGCACTCACCACACCCTCCCCACGGGCACCTGGCCCCTTCAGCCCCCCTCCTGAGCCCTCTTCCACAGGCTGCTCCTTCCACCTTTCACCCTGAGCCCTCCCTTTCTCTGCCCCGCTAGCCTCCCCAACTCATTGCCCCCCTCACAAATTATTTCTTCCTCAACAGTCTCAGCTTTTCTCCATTTCTACCCCAAATCGAGAGTTTGCATAGCATTGCCTAGCTCCTCTGGGACTTCAGTGGCATCACTGATGCCATCACGCAAGGCATCCGTGTTGGCCTTGCAAGACCTGACTGCCCACAAGGTCCCCAGCGCTCCCCTCTCTGCACTTTGGCCACTTCCCCCATCTGCAGCCGCCTGCCAGACCCAGCCGGGACACATGCCGCTTGCCGCCCAGACTTCTGCTCTCTTCTCCCGCTGCCCTCTGTCACATCCCGCAAGTTCTCATGTCACCTCCCGTAGGTTCCCATGTCACGTACAGGTGGCTTCAGCCCAGGGCAGGGCCTCACCAGGGGCCCGCTCGTCTTCTCTGCAGCCTTCCCAGCTGCTCTCCTTGATGACCTCATGACACCTGCCTGCTCCTGGCCAATCCCATTGCTGTCATGCCATGACCTCACAAGCAACAGCCCAACTGTCTTGGCTTCGCCTGCCTCTACTAGCCCTTCCCACTGCCCGAGCTGCTAGCCGGGTCACTTTGCAGTTTGTGATGCACTTGATGACGTCACAGTGTCTGCCTCACTGCCGCAAGTCAGTCAGGTTGCTGCAATAGAAACGGCATCACGATCCACCTCCCAGCCACGCATGTCATCTTCACCTTCCTCTGCATCTCCCCTCTCCCAAGCTCTGGAGCACTACCCTTGGAGTGAAAATTCGTCCTCCTGATGGCCAATTTCTACCATCCAAGCAGCACTGTCACACCGTTGGCCTTCACTCAGCATCACCACACCCCACATCCCTACCTTCCTGGCAGAACTTACCTGCGGGCTCACGCAGCCCCATGCTCCCTCCACTGTGAGCCTGGCCTTTGGGCGTGCCCACACTCACAGATATTACCCACTTGGCAGCTCCAAGCCTGGCTCTCTCCAGATCCTGATGTCGCCCCCCTCCTCCTTGCTAGCCCCACTTCACCAGCAAAGCATGTACGCCCAAACACACACACACACACACACCCACACACACCCCACCCCCCCTCCCCCACACCCCCCCGCGCCAAGACTGAGCCCAGGAAAGGTAAAAGTGAGACAAGACATGGCTTGAGAGAAAGGCACTTTCATAGGTAAAGCAAGAGCTGCACACGCAAACAATGCAAAATGAGGCCTTCCTTCCCTGCCTCCCACCAGCAGGCAGATGTTTAGCCATTGAAAGGAAAGCAGGGCTTCCTCCCTCCTAACGGCTACTGCGGAAGATAAACGCCATCACTCTGAACATCCCCGCTTCCCTCTTCTTAGCCCAGCTTCTGTTGCTCAGCACGATGTCCTCTGGTCTGGCATATCCCTTGGTCACTTGGGCTCAGCTGTCCCAGCTGCGTCCCCTACCAACTTCTCGTGCACCCCCAGCCTACTGCCTGGCGGGGCAGCGTCAGAAGCAGAAAAGGCCTTAGCGCTGTGCAAGCACTCATCACCAATAACAAACACATCCCTCTTATCAACACTGTTCTCAGCACAAATCTAAACCACAACACCACACGAACTACTCTGAAGATAACTCTACCCCAGCTGAAACCAGGACAAGAAGCAGGACAGACCACGGCCATCAGGCACGGGCTTTGGCCAGAGCAGCACTCACCACACCCTCCCCACGGGCACCTGGCCCCTTCAGCCCCCCTCCTGAGCCCTCTTCCACAGGCTGCTCCTTCCACCTTTCACCCTGAGCCCTCCCTTTCTCTGCCCCGCTAGCCTCCCCAACTCATTGCCCCCCTCACAAATTATTTCTTCCTCAACAGTCTCAGCTTTTCTCCATTTCTACCCCAAATCGAGAGTTTGCATAGCATTGCCTAGCTCCTCTGGGACTTCAGTGGCATCACTGATGCCATCACGCAAGGCATCCGTGTTGGCCTTGCAAGACCTGACTGCCCACAAGGTCCCCAGCGCTCCCCTCTCTGCACTTTGGCCACTTCCCCCATCTGCAGCCGCCTGCCAGACCCAGCCGGGACACATGCCGCTTGCCGCCCAGACTTCTGCTCTCTTCTCCCGCTGCCCTCTGTCACATCCCGCAAGTTCTCATGTCACCTCCCGTAGGTTCCCATGTCACGTACAGGTGGCTTCAGCCCAGGGCAGGGCCTCACCAGGGGCCCGCTCGTCTTCTCTGCAGCCTTCCCAGCTGCTCTCCTTGATGACCTCATGACACCTGCCTGCTCCTGGCCAATCCCATTGCTGTCATGCCATGACCTCACAAGCAACAGCCCAACTGTCTTGGCTTCGCCTGCCTCTACTAGCCCTTCCCACTGCCCGAGCTGCTAGCCGGGTCACTTTGCAGTTTGTGATGCACTTGATGACGTCACAGTGTCTGCCTCACTGCCGCAAGTCAGTCAGGTTGCTGCAATAGAAACGGCATCACGATCCACCTCCCAGCCACGCATGTCATCTTCACCTTCCTCTGCATCTCCCCTCTCCCAAGATCTGGAGCACTACCCTTGGAGTGAAAATTCGTCCTCCTGATGGCCAATTTCTACCATCCAAGCAGCACTGTCACACCGTTGGCCTTCACTCAGCATCACCACACCCCACATCCCTACCTTCCGGGCAGAACTTACCTGCGGGCTCACGCAGCCCCATGCTCCCTCCACTGTGAGCCTGGCCTTTGGGCGTGCCCACACTCACAGATATTACCCACTTGGCAGCTCCAAGCCTGGCTCTCTCCAGATCCTGATGTCGCCCCCCTCCTCCTTGCTAGCCCCACTTCACCAGCAAAGCATGTACGCCCAAACACACACACACACACACACCCACACACACCCCACCCCCCTCCCCCACACCCCCCCGCGCCAAGACTGAGCCCAGGAAAGGTAAAAGTGAGACAAGACATGGCTTGAGAGAAAGGCACTTTCATAGGTAAAGCAAGAGCTGCACACGCAAACAATGCAAAATGAGGCCTTCCTTCCCTGCCTCCCACCAGCAGGCAGATGTTTAGCCATTGAAAGGAAAGCAGGGCTTCCTCCCTCCTAACGGCTACTGCGGAAGATAAACGCCATCACTCTGAACATCCCCGCTTCCCTCTTCTTAGCCCAGCTTCTGTTGCTCAGCACGATGTCCTCTGGTCTGGCATATCCCTTGGTCACTTGGGCTCAGCTGTCCCAGCTGCGTCCCCTACCAACTTCTCGTGCACCCCCAGCCTACTGCCTGGCGGGGCAGCGTCAGAAGCAGAAAAGGCCTTAGCGCTGTGCAAGCACTCATCACCAATAACAAACACATCCCTCTTATCAACACTGTTCTCAGCACAAATCTAAACCACAACACCACACGAACTACTCTGAAGATAACTCTACCCCAGCTGAAACCAGGACAAGAAGCAGGACAGACCACGGCCATCAGGCACGGGCTTTGGCCAGAGCAGCACTCACCACACCCTCCCCACGGGCACCTGGCCCCTTCAGCCCCCCTCCTGAGCCCTCTTCCACAGGCTGCTCCTTCCACCTTTCACCCTGAGCCCTCCCTTTCTCTGCCCCGCAAGACTCCCCAACTCATTGCCCCCCTCACAAATTATTTCTTCCTCAACAGTCTAAGCTTTTCTCCATTTCTACCCCAAATCGAGAGTTTGCATAGCATTGCCTAGCTCCTCTGGGACTTCAGTGGCATCACTGATGCCATCACGCAAGGCATCCGTGTTGGCCTTGCAAGACCTGACTGCCCACAAGGTCCCCAGCGCTCCCCTCTCTGCACTTTGGCCACTTCCCCCATCTGCAGCCGCCTGCCAGACCCAGCCGGGACACATGCCGCTTGCCGCCCAGACTTCTGCTCTCTTCTCCCGCTGCCCTCTGTCACATCCCGCAAGTTCTCATGTCACCTCCCGTAGGTTCCCATGTCACGTACAGGTGGCTTCAGCCCAGGGCAGGGCCTCACCAGGGGCCCGCTCGTCTTCTCTGCAGCCTTCCCAGCTGCTCTCCTTGATGACCTCATGACACCTGCCTGCTCCTGGCCAATCCCATTGCTGTCATGCCATGACCTCACAAGCAACAGCCCAACTGTCTTGGCTTCGCCTGCCTCTACTAGCCCTTCCCACTGCCCGAGCTGCTAGCCGGGTCACTTTGCAGTTTGTGATGCACTTGATGACGTCACAGTGTCTGCCTCACTGCCGCAAGTCAGTCAGGTTGCTGCAATAGAAACGGCATCACGATCCACCTCCCAGCCACGCATGTCATCTTCACCTTCCTCTGCATCTCCCCTCTCCCAAGCTCTGGAGCACTACCCTTGGAGTGAAAATTCGTCCTCCTGATGGCCAATTTCTACCATCCAAGCAGCACTGTCACACCGTTGGCCTTCACTCAGCATCACCACACCCCACATCCCTACCTTCCGGGCAGAACTTACCTGCGGGCTCACGCAGCCCCATGCTCCCTCCACTGTGAGCCTGGCCTTTGGGCGTGCCCACACTCACAGATATTACCCACTTGGCAGCTCCAAGCCTGGCTCTCTCCAGATCCTGATGTCGCCCCCCTCCTCCTTGCTAGCCCCACTTCACCAGCAAAGCATGTACGCCCAAACACACACACACACACACACCCACACACACCCCACCCCCCCTCCCCCACACCCCCCCGCGCCAAGACTGAGCCCAGGAAAGGTAAAAGTGAGACAAGACATGGCTTGAGAGAAAGGCACTTTCATAGGTAAAGCAAGAGCTGCACACGCAAACAATGCAAAATGAGGCCTTCCTTCCCTGCCTCCCACCAGCAGGCAGATGTTTAGCCATTGAAAGGAAAGCAGGGCTTCCTCCCTCCTAACGGCTACTGCGGAAGATAAACGCCATCACTCTGAACATCCCCGCTTCCCTCTTCTTAGCCCAGCTTCTGTTGCTCAGCACGATGTCCTCTGGTCTGGCATATCCCTTGGTCACTTGGGCTCAGCTGTCCCAGCTGCGTCCCCTACCAACTTCTCGTGCACCCCCAGCCTACTGCCTGGCGGGGCAGCGTCAGAAGCAGAAAAGGCCTTAGCGCTGTGCAAGCACTCATCACCAATAACAAACACATCCCTCTTATCAACACTGTTCTCAGCACAAATCTAAACCACAACACCACACGAACTACTCTGAAGATAACTCTACCCCAGCTGAAACCAGGACAAGAAGCAGGACAGACCACGGCCATCAGGCACGGGCTTTGGCCAGAGCAGCACTCACCACACCCTCCCCACGGGCACCTGGCCCCTTCAGCCCCCCTCCTGAGCCCTCTTCCACAGGCTGCTCCTTCCACCTTTCACCCTGAGCCCTCCCTTTCTCTGCCCCGCTAGCCTCCCCAACTCATTGCCCCCCTCACAAATTATTTCTTCCTCAACAGTCTCAGCTTTTCTCCATTTCTACCCCAAATCGAGAGTTTGCATAGCATTGCCTAGCTCCTCTGGGACTTCAGTGGCATCACTGATGCCATCACGCAAGGCATCCGTGTTGGCCTTGCAAGACCTGACTGCCCACAAGGTCCCCAGCGCTCCCCTCTCTGCACTTTGGCCACTTCCCCCATCTGCAGCCGCCTGCCAGACCCAGCCGGGACACATGCCGCTTGCCGCCCAGACTTCTGCTCTCTTCTCCCGCTGCCCTCTGTCACATCCCGCAAGTTCTCATGTCACCTCCCGTAGGTTCCCATGTCACGTACAGGTGGCTTCAGCCCAGGGCAGGGCCTCACCAGGGGCCCGCTCGTCTTCTCTGCAGCCTTCCCAGCTGCTCTCCTTGATGACCTCATGACACCTGCCTGCTCCTGGCCAATCCCATTGCTGTCATGCCATGACCTCACAAGCAACAGCCCAACTGTCTTGGCTTCGCCTGCCTCTACTAGCCCTTCCCACTGCCCGAGCTGCTAGCCGGGTCACTTTGCAGTTTGTGATGCACTTGATGACGTCACAGTGTCTGCCTCACTGCCGCAAGTCAGTCAGGTTGCTGCAATAGAAACGGCATCACGATCCACCTCCCAGCCACGCATGTCATCTTCACCTTCCTCTGCATCTCCCCTCTCCCAAGCTCTGGAGCACTACCCTTGGAGTGAAAATTCGTCCTCCTGATGGCCAATTTCTACCATCCAAGCAGCACTGTCACACCGTTGGCCTTCACTCAGCATCACCACACCCCACATCCCTACCTTCCTGGCAGAACTTACCTGCGGGCTCACGCAGCCCCATGCTCCCTCCACTGTGAGCCTGGCCTTTGGGCGTGCCCACACTCACAGATATTACCCACTTGGCAGCTCCAAGCCTGGCTCTCTCCAGATCCTGATGTCGCCCCCCTCCTCCTTGCTAGCCCCACTTCACCAGCAAAGCATGTACGCCCAAACACACACACACACACACACCCACACACACCCCACCCCCCCTCCCCCACACCCCCCCGCGCCAAGACTGAGCCCAGGAAAGGTAAAAGTGAGACAAGACATGGCTTGAGAGAAAGGCACTTTCATAGGTAAAGCAAGAGCTGCACACGCAAACAATGCAAAATGAGGCCTTCCTTCCCTGCCTCCCACCAGCAGGCAGATGTTTAGCCATTGAAAGGAAAGCAGGGCTTCCTCCCTCCTAACGGCTACTGCGGAAGATAAACGCCATCACTCTGAACATCCCCGCTTCCCTCTTCTTAGCCCAGCTTCTGTTGCTCAGCACGATGTCCTCTGGTCTGGCATATCCCTTGGTCACTTGGGCTCAGCTGTCCCAGCTGCGTCCCCTACCAACTTCTCGTGCACCCCCAGCCTACTGCCTGGCGGGGCAGCGTCAGAAGCAGAAAAGGCCTTAGCGCTGTGCAAGCACTCATCACCAATAACAAACACATCCCTCTTATCAACACTGTTCTCAGCACAAATCTAAACCACAACACCACACGAACTACTCTGAAGATAACTCTACCCCAGCTGAAACCAGGACAAGAAGCAGGACAGACCACGGCCATCAGGCACGGGCTTTGGCCAGAGCAGCACTCACCACACCCTCCCCACGGGCACCTGGCCCCTTCAGCCCCCCTCCTGAGCCCTCTTCCACAGGCTGCTCCTTCCACCTTTCACCCTGAGCCCTCCCTTTCTCTGCCCCGCAAGACTCCCCAACTCATTGCCCCCCTCACAAATTATTTCTTCCTCAACAGTCTAAGCTTTTCTCCATTTCTACCCCAAATCGAGAGTTTGCATAGCATTGCCTAGCTCCTCTGGGACTTCAGTGGCATCACTGATGCCATCACGCAAGGCATCCGTGTTGGCCTTGCAAGACCTGACTGCCCACAAGGTCCCCAGCGCTCCCCTCTCTGCACTTTGGCCACTTCCCCCATCTGCAGCCGCCTGCCAGACCCAGCCGGGACACATGCCGCTTGCCGCCCAGACTTCTGCTCTCTTCTCCCGCTGCCCTCTGTCACATCCCGCAAGTTCTCATGTCACCTCCCGTAGGTTCCCATGTCACGTACAGGTGGCTTCAGCCCAGGGCAGGGCCTCACCAGGGGCCCGCTCGTCTTCTCTGCAGCCTTCCCAGCTGCTCTCCTTGATGACCTCATGACACCTGCCTGCTCCTGGCCAATCCCATTGCTGTCATGCCATGACCTCACAAGCAACAGCCCAACTGTCTTGGCTTCGCCTGCCTCTACTAGCCCTTCCCACTGCCCGAGCTGCTAGCCGGGTCACTTTGCAGTTTGTGATGCACTTGATGACGTCACAGTGTCTGCCTCACTGCCGCAAGTCAGTCAGGTTGCTGCAATAGAAACGGCATCACGATCCACCTCCCAGCCACGCATGTCATCTTCACCTTCCTCTGCATCTCCCCTCTCCCAAGCTCTGGAGCACTACCCTTGGAGTGAAAATTCGTCCTCCTGATGGCCAATTTCTACCATCCAAGCAGCACTGTCACACCGTTGGCCTTCACTCAGCATCACCACACCCCACATCCCTACCTTCCTGGCAGAACTTACCTGCGGGCTCACGCAGCCCCATGCTCCCTCCACTGTGAGCCTGGCCTTTGGGCGTGCCCACACTCACAGATATTACCCACTTGGCAGCTCCAAGCCTGGCTCTCTCCAGATCCTGATGTCGCCCCCCTCCTCCTTGCTAGCCCCACTTCACCAGCAAAGCATGTACGCCCAAACACACACACACACACACACACTCCCCACCCCCCTCCCCCACACCCCCCCGCGCCAAGACTGAGCCCAGGAAAGGTAAAAGTGAGACAAGACATGGCTTGAGAGAAAGGCACTTTCATAGGTAAAGCAAGAGCTGCACACGCAAACAATGCAAAATGAGGCCTTCCTTCCCTGCCTCCCACCAGCAGGCAGATGTTTAGCCATTGAAAGGAAAGCAGGGCTTCCTCCCTCCTAACGGCTACTGCGGAAGATAAACGCCATCACTCTGAACATCCCCGCTTCCCTCTTCTTAGCCCAGCTTCTGTTGCTCAGCACGATGTCCTCTGGTCTGGCATATCCCTTGGTCACTTGGGCTCAGCTGTCCCAGCTGCGTCCCCTACCAACTTCTCGTGCACCCCCAGCCTACTGCCTGGCGGGGCAGCGTCAGAAGCAGAAAAGGCCTTAGCGCTGTGCAAGCACTCATCACCAATAACAAACACATCCCTCTTATCAACACTGTTCTCAGCACAAATCTAAACCACAACACCACACGAACTACTCTGAAGATAACTCTACCCCAGCTGAAACCAGGACAAGAAGCAGGACAGACCACGGCCATCAGGCACGGGCTTTGGCCAGAGCAGCACTCACCACACCCTCCCCACGGGCACCTGGCCCCTTCAGCCCCCCTCCTGAGCCCTCTTCCACAGGCTGCTCCTTCCACCTTTCACCCTGAGCCCTCCCTTTCTCTGCCCCGCTAGACTCCCCAACTCATTGCCCCCCTCACAAATTATTTCTTCCTCAACAGTCTCAGCTTTTCTCCATTTCTACCCCAAATCGAGAGTTTGCATAGCATTGCCTAGCTCCTCTGGGACTTCAGTGGCATCACTGATGCCATCACGCAAGGCATCCGTGTTGGCCTTGCAAGACCTGACTGCCCACAAGGTCCCCAGCGCTCCCCTCTCTGCACTTTGGCCACTTCCCCCATCTGCAGCCGCCTGCCAGACCCAGCCGGGACACATGCCGCTTGCCGCCCAGACTTCTGCTCTCTTCTCCCGCTGCCCTCTGTCACATCCCGCAAGTTCTCATGTCACCTCCCGTAGGTTCCCATGTCACGTACAGGTGGCTTCAGCCCAGGGCAGGGCCTCACCAGGGGCCCGCTCGTCTTCTCTGCAGCCTTCCCAGCTGCTCTCCTTGATGACCTCATGACACCTGCCTGCTCCTGGCCAATCCCATTGCTGTCATGCCATGACCTCACAAGCAACAGCCCAACTGTCTTGGCTTCGCCTGCCTCTACTAGCCCTTCCCACTGCCCGAGCTGCTAGCCGGGTCACTTTGCAGTTTGTGATGCACTTGATGACGTCACAGTGTCTGCCTCACTGCCGCAAGTCAGTCAGGTTGCTGCAATAGAAACGGCATCACGATCCACCTCCCAGCCACGCATGTCATCTTCACCTTCCTCTGCATCTCCCCTCTCCCAAGCTCTGGAGCACTACCCTTGGAGTGAAAATTCGTCCTCCTGATGGCCAATTTCTACCATCCAAGCACCACTGTCACACCGTTGGCCTTCACTCAGCATCACCACACCCCACATCCCTACCTTCCTGGCAGAACTTACCTGCGGGCTCACGCAGCCCCATGCTCCCTCCACTGTGAGCCTGGCCTTTGGGCGTGCCCACACTCACAGATATTACCCACTTGGCAGCTCCAAGCCTGGCTCTCTCCAGATCCTGCTGTCGCCCTCCTCCTCCTTGCTAGCCCCACTTCACCAGCAAAGCATGTACGCCCAAACACACAAACACACACCCACACACACACACACACCCCCACCCCCACCCCCCGCGCCAAGACTGAGCCCAGGAAAGGTAAAAGTGAGACAAGACATGGCTTGAGAGAAAGGCACTTTCATAGGTAAAGCAAGAGCTGCACACGCAAACAATGCAAAATGAGGCCTTCCTTCCCTGCCTCCCACCAGCAGGCAGATGTTTAGCCATTGAAAGGAAAGCAGGGCTTCCTCCCTCCTAACGGCTACTGCGGAAGATAAACGCCATCACTCTGAACATCCCCGCTTCCCTCTTCTTAGCCCAGCTTCTGTTGCTCAGCACGATGTCCTCTGGTCTGGCATATCCCTTGGTCACTTGGGCTCAGCTGTCCCAGCTGCGTCCCCTACCAACTTCTCGTGCACCCCCAGCCTACTGCCTGGCGGGGCAGCGTCAGAAGCAGAAAAGGCCTTAGCGCTGTGCAAGCACTCATCACCAATAACAAACACATCCCTCTTATCAACACTGTTCTCAGCACAAATCTAAACCACAACACCACACGAACTACTCTGAAGACAGCTCTACCCCAGCTGAAACCAGGACAAGAAGCAGGACAGACCACGGCCATCAGGCACGGGCTTTGGCCAGAGCAGCACTCACCACACCCTCCCCACGGGCACCTGGCCCCTTCAGCCCCCCTCCTGAGCCCTCTTCCACAGGCTGCTCCTTCCACCTTTCACCCTGAGCCCTCCCTTTCTCTGCCCCGCTAGCCTCCCCAACTCATTGCCCCCCTCACAAATTATTTCTTCCTCAACAGTCTCAGCTTTTCTCCATTTCTACCCCAAATCGAGAGTTTGCATAGCATTGCCTAGCTCCTCTGGGACTTCAGTGGCATCACTGATGCCATCACGCAAGGCATCCGTGTTGGCCTTGCAAGACCTGACTGCCCACAAGGTCCCCAGCGCTCCCCTCTCTGCACTTTGGCCACTTCCCCCATCTGCAGCCGCCTGCCAGACCCAGCCGGGACACATGCTGCTTGCCGCCCAGACTTCTGCTCTCTTCTCCCGCTGCCCTCTGTCACATCCCGCAAGTTCTCATGTCACCTCCCGTAGGTTCCCATGTCACGTACAGGTGGCTTCAGCCCAGGGCAGGGCCTCACCAGGGGCCCGCTCGTCTTCTCTGCAGCCTTCCCAGCTGCTCTCCTTGATGACCTCATGACACCTGCCTGCTCCTGGCCAATCCCATTGCTGTCATGCCATGACCTCACAAGCAACAGCCCAACTGTCTTGGCTTCGCCTGCCTCTACTAGCCCTTCCCACTGCCCGAGCTGTTAGCCGGGTCACTTTGCAGTTTGTGATGCACTTGATGACGTCACAGTGTCTGCCTCACTGCCGCAAGTCAGTCAGGTTGCTGCAATAGAAACGGCATCACGATCCACCTCCCAGCCACGCATGTCATCTTCACCTTCCTCTGCGTCTCCCCTCTCCCAAGCTCTGGAGCACTACCCTTGGAGTGAAAATTCGTCCTCCTGATGGCCAATTTCTACCATCCAAGCACCACTGTCACACCGTTGGCCTTCACTCAGCATCACCACACCCCACATCCCTACCTTCCGGGCAGAACTTACCTGCGGGCTCACGCAGCCCCATGCTCCCTCCACTGTGAGCCTGGCCTTTGGGCGTGCCCACACTCACAGATATTACCCACTTGGCAGCTCCAAGCCTGGCTCTCTCCAGATCCTGCTGTCGCCCTCCTCCTCCTTGCTAGCCCCACTTCACCAGCAAAGCATGTACGCCCAAACACACAAACACACACCCACACACACACACACACCCCCACCCCCACCCCCCGCGCCAAGACTGAGCCCAGGAAAGGTAAAAGTGAGACAAGACATGGCTTGAGAGAAAGGCACTTTCATAGGTAAAGCAAGAGCTGCACACGCAAACAATGCAAAATGAGGCCTTCCTTCCCTGCCTCCCACCAGCAGGCAGATGTTTAGCCATTGAAAGGAAAGCAGGGCTTCCTCCCTCCTAACGGCTACTGCGGAAGATAAACGCCATCACTCTGAACATCCCCGCTTCCCTCTTCTTAGCCCAGCTTCTGTTGCTCAGCACGATGTCCTCTGGTCTGGCATATCCCTTGGTCACTTGGGCTCAGCTGTCCCAGCTGCGTCCCCTACCAACTTCTCGTGCACCCCCAGCCTACTGCCTGGCGGGGCAGCGTCAGAAGCAGAAAAGGCCTTAGCGCTGTGCAAGCACTCATCACCAATAACAAACACATCCCTCTTATCAACACTGTTCTCAGCACAAATCTAAACCACAACACCACACGAACTACTCTGAAGACAGCTCTACCCCAGCTGAAACCAGGACAAGAAGCAGGACAGACCACGGCCATCAGGCACGGGCTTTGGCCAGAGCAGCACTCACCACACCCTCCCCACGGGCACCTGGCCCCTTCAAGCCCCCCTCCTGAGCCCTCTTCCACAGGCTGCTCCTTCCACCTTTCACCCTGAGCCCTCCCTTTCTCTGCCCCGCAAGACTCCCCAACTCATTGCCCCCCTCACAAATTATTTCTTCCTCAACAGTCTAAGCTTTTCTCCATTTCTACCCCAAATCGAGAGTTTGCATAGCATTGCCTAGCTCCTCTGGGACTTCAGTGGCATCACTAATGCCATCACGCAAGGCATCCGTGTTGGCCTTGCAAGACCTGACTGCCCACAAGGTCCCCAGCGCTCCCCTCTCTGCACTTTGGCCACTTCCCCCATCTGCAGCCGCCTGCCAGACCCAGCCGGGACACATGCTGCTTGCCGCCCAGACTTCTGCTCTCTTCTCCCGCTGCCCTCTGTCACATCCCGCAAGTTCTCATGTCACCTCCCGTAGGTTCCCATGTCACGTACAGGTGGCTTCAGCCCAGGGCAGGGCCTCACCAGGGGCCCGCTCGTCTTCTCTGCAGCCTTCCCATCTGCTCTCCTTGATGACCTCATGACACCTGCCTGCTCCTGGCCAATCCCATTGCTGTCATGCCATGACCTCACAAGCAACAGCCCAACTGTCTTGGCTTCGCCTGCCTCTACTAGCCCTTCCCACTGCCCGAGCTGCTAGCCGGGTCACTTTGCAGTTTGTGATGCACTTGATGACGTCACAGTGTCTGCCTCACTGCCGCAAGTCAGTCAGGTTGCTGCAATAGAAACGGCATCACGATCCACCTCCCAGCCACGCATGTCATCTTCACCTTCCTCTGCATCTCCCCTCTCCCAAGATCTGGAGCACTACCCTTGGAGTGAAAATTCGTCCTCCTGATGGCCAATTTCTACCATCCAAGCAGCACTGTCACACCGTTGGCCTTCACTCAGCATCACCACACCCCACATCCCTACCTTCCGGGCAGAACTTACCTGCGGGCTCACGCAGCCCCATGCTCCCTCCACTGTGAGCCTGGCCTTTGGGCGTGCCCACACTCACAGATATTACCCACTTGGCAGCTCCAAGCCTGGCTCTCTCCAGATCCTGATGTCGCCCCCCTCCTCCTTGCTAGCCCCACTTCACCAGCAAAGCATGTACGCCCAAACACACACACACACACACACACACCCCACCCCCCTCCCCCACACCCCCCCGCGCCAAGACTGAGCCCAGGAAAGGTAAAAGTGAGACAAGACATGGCTTGAGAGAAAGGCACTTTCATAGGTAAAGCAAGAGCTGCACACGCAAACAATGCAAAATGAGGCCTTCCTTCCCTGCCTCCCACCAGCAGGCAGATGTTTAGCCATTGAAAGGAAAGCAGGGCTTCCTCCCTCCTAACGGCTACTGCGGAAGATAAACGCCATCACTCTGAACATCCCCGCTTCCCTCTTCTTAGCCCAGCTTCTGTTGCTCAGCACGATGTCCTCTGGTCTGGCATATCCCTTGGTCACTTGGGCTCAGCTGTCCCAGCTGCGTCCCCTACCAACTTCTCGTGCACCCCCAGCCTACTGCCTGGCGGGGCAGCGTCAGAAGCAGAAAAGGCCTTAGCGCTGTGCAAGCACTCATCACCAATAACAAACACATCCCTCTTATCAACACTGTTCTCAGCACAAATCTAAACCACAACACCACACGAACTACTCTGAAGACAGCTCTACCCCAGCTGAAACCAGGACAAGAAGCAGGACAGACCACGGCCATCAGGCACGGGCTTTGGCCAGAGCAGCACTCACCACACCCTCCCCACGGGCACCTGGCCCCTTCAGCCCCCCTCCTGAGCCCTCTTCCACAGGCTGCTCCTTCCACCTTTCACCCTGAGCCCTCCCTTTCTCTGCCCCGCTAGACTCCCCAACTCATTGCCCCCCTCACAAATTATTTCTTCCTCAACAGTCTCAGCTTTTCTCCATTTCTACCCCAAATCGAGAGTTTGCATAGCATTGCCTAGCTCCTCTGGGACTTCAGTGGCATCACTGATGCCATCACGCAAGGCATCCGTGTTGGCCTTGCAAGACCTGACTGCCCACAAGGTCCCCAGCGCTCCCCTCTCTGCACTTTGGCCACTTCCCCCATCTGCAGCCGCCTGCCAGACCCAGCCGGGACACATGCTGCTTGCCGCCCAGACTTCTGCTCTCTTCTCCCGCTGCCCTCTGTCACATCCCGCAAGTTCTCATGTCACCTCCCGTAGGTTCCCATGTCACGTACAGGTGGCTTCAGCCCAGGGCAGGGCCTCACCAGGGGCCCGCTCGTCTTCTCTGCAGCCTTCCCAGCTGCTCTCCTTGATGACCTCATGACACCTGCCTGCTCCTGGCCAATCCCATTGCTGTCATGCCATGACCTCACAAGCAACAGCCCAACTGTCTTGGCTTCGCCTGCCTCTACTAGCCCTTCCCACTGCCCGAGCTGTTAGCCGGGTCACTTTGCAGTTTGTGATGCACTTGATGACGTCACAGTGTCTGCCTCACTGCCGCAAGTCAGTCAGGTTGCTGCAATAGAAACGGCATCACGATCCACCTCCCAGCCACGCATGTCATCTTCACCTTCCTCTGCATCTCCCCTCTCCCAAGCTCTGGAGCACTACCCTTGGAGTGAAAATTCGTCCTCCTGATGGCCAATTTCTACCATCCAAGCAGCACTGTCACACCGTTGGCCTTCACTCAGCATCACCACACCCCACATCCCTACCTTCCTGGCAGAACTTACCTGCGGGCTCACGCAGCCCCATGCTCCCTCCACTGTGAGCCTGGCCTTTGGGCGTGCCCACACTCACAGATATTACCCACTTGGCAGCTCCAAGCCTGGCTCTCTCCAGATCCTGATGTCGCCCCCCTCCTCCTTGCTAGCCCCACTTCACCAGCAAAGCATGTACGCCCAAACACACACACACACACACACACCCCCCACCCCCCTCCCCCACACCCCCCCGCGCCAAGACTGAGCCCAGGAAAGGTAAAAGTGAGACAAGACATGGCTTGAGAGAAAGGCACTTTCATAGGTAAAGCAAGAGCTGCACACGCAAACAATGCAAAATGAGGCCTTCCTTCCCTGCCTCCCACCAGCAGGCAGATGTTTAGCCATTGAAAGGAAAGCAGGGCTTCCTCCCTCCTAACGGCTACTGCGGAAGATAAACGCCATCACTCTGAACATCCCCGCTTCCCTCTTCTTAGCCCAGCTTCTGTTGCTCAGCACGATGTCCTCTGGTCTGGCATATCCCTTGGTCACTTGGGCTCAGCTGTCCCAGCTGCGTCCCCTACCAACTTCTCGTGCACCCCCAGCCTACTGCCTGGCGGGGCAGCGTCAGAAGCAGAAAAGGCCTTAGCGCTGTGCAAGCACTCATCACCAATAACAAACACATCCCTCTTATCAACACTGTTCTCAGCACAAATCTAAACCACAACACCACACGAACTACTCTGAAGACAGCTCTACCCCAGCTGAAACCAGGACAAGAAGCAGGACAGACCACGGCCATCAGGCACGGGCTTTGGCCAGAGCAGCACTCACCACACCCTCCCCACGGGCACCTGGCCCCTTCAAGCCCCCCTCCTGAGCCCTCTTCCACAGGCTGCTCCTTCCACCTTTCACCCTGAGCCCTCCCTTTCTCTGCCCCGCAAGACTCCCCAACTCATTGCCCCCCTCACAAATTATTTCTTCCTCAACAGTCTAAGCTTTTCTCCATTTCTACCCCAAATCGAGAGTTTGCATAGCATTGCCTAGCTCCTCTGGGACTTCAGTGGCATCACTAATGCCATCACGCAAGGCATCCGTGTTGGCCTTGCAAGACCTGACTGCCCACAAGGTCCCCAGCGCTCCCCTCTCTGCACTTTGGCCACTTCCCCCATCTGCAGCCGCCTGCCAGACCCAGCCGGGACACATGCTGCTTGCCGCCCAGACTTCTGCTCTCTTCTCCCGCTGCCCTCTGTCACATCCCGCAAGTTCTCATGTCACCTCCCGTAGGTTCCCATGTCACGTACAGGTGGCTTCAGCCTAGGGCAGGGCCTCACCAGGGGCCCGCTCGTCTTCTCTGCAGCCTTCCCATCTGCTCTCCTTGATGACCTCATGACACCTGCCTGCTCCTGGCCAATCCCATTGCTGTCATGCCATGACCTCACAAGCAACAGCCCAACTGTCTTGGCTTCGCCTGCCTCTACTAGCCCTTCCCACTGCCCGAGCTGCTAGCCGGGTCACTTTGCAGTTTGTGATGCACTTGATGACGTCACAGTGTCTGCCTCACTGCCGCAAGTCAGTCAGGTTGCTGCAATAGAAACGGCATCACGATCCACCTCCCAGCCACGCATGTCATCTTCACCTTCCTCTGCATCTCCCCTCTCCCAAGATCTGGAGCACTACCCTTGGAGTGAAAATTCGTCCTCCTGATGGCCAATTTCTACCATCCAAGCAGCACTGTCACACCGTTGGCCTTCACTCAGCATCACCACACCCCACATCCCTACCTTCCTGGCAGAACTTACCTGCGGGCTCACGCAGCCCCATGCTCCCTCCACTGTGAGCCTGGCCTTTGGGCGTGCCCACACTCACAGATATTACCCACTTGGCAGCTCCAAGCCTGGCTCTCTCCAGATCCTGATGTCGCCCCCCTCCTCCTTGCTAGCCCCACTTCACCAGCAAAGCATGTACGCCCAAACACACACACACACACACACACACCCCACCCCCCTCCCCCACACCCCCCCGCGCCAAGACTGAGCCCAGGAAAGGTAAAAGGGAGACAAGACATGGCTTGAGAGAAAGGCACTTTCATAGGTAAAGCAAGAGCTGCACACGCAAACAATGCAAAATGAGGCCTTCCTTCCCTGCCTCCCACCAGCAGGCAGATGTTTAGCCATTGAAAGGAAAGCAGGGCTTCCTCCCTCCTAACGGCTACTGCGGAAGATAAACGCCATCACTCTGAACATCCCCGCTTCCCTCTTCTTAGCCCAGCTTCTGTTGCTCAGCACGATGTCCTCTGGTCTGGCATATCCCTTGGTCACTTGGGCTCAGCTGTCCCAGCTGCGTCCCCTACCAACTTCTCGTGCACCCCCAGCCTACTGCCTGGCGGGGCAGCGTCAGAAGCAGAAAAGGCCTTAGCGCTGTGCAAGCACTCATCACCAATAACAAACACATCCCTCTTATCAACACTGTTCTCAGCACAAATCTAAACCACAACACCACACGAACTACTCTGAAGACAGCTCTACCCCAGCTGAAACCAGGACAAGAAGCAGGACAGACCACGGCCATCAGGCACGGGCTTTGGCCAGAGCAGCACTCACCACACCCTCCCCACGGGCACCTGGCCCCTTCAGCCCCCCTCCTGAGCCCTCTTCCACAGGCTGCTCCTTCCACCTTTCACCCTGAGCCCTCCCTTTCTCTGCCCCGCTAGCCTCCCCAACTCATTGCCCCCCTCACAAATTATTTCTTCCTCAACAGTCTCAGCTTTTCTCCATTTCTACCCCAAATCGAGAGTTTGCATAGCATTGCCTAGCTCCTCTGGGACTTCAGTGGCATCACTGATGCCATCACGCAAGGCATCCGTGTTGGCCTTGCAAGACCTGACTGCCCACAAGGTCCCCAGCGCTCCCCTCTCTGCACTTTGGCCACTTCCCCCATCTGCAGCCGCCTGCCAGACCCAGCCGGGACACATGCTGCTTGCCGCCCAGACTTCTGCTCTCTTCTCCCGCTGCCCTCTGTCACATCCCGCAAGTTCTCATGTCACCTCCCGTAGGTTCCCATGTCACGTACAGGTGGCTTCAGCCCAGGGCAGGGCCTCACCAGGGGCCCGCTCGTCTTCTCTGCAGCCTTCCCAGCTGCTCTCCTTGATGACCTCATGACACCTGCCTGCTCCTGGCCAATCCCATTGCTGTCATGCCATGACCTCACAAGCAACAGCCCAACTGTCTTGGCTTCGCCTGCCTCTACTAGCCCTTCCCACTGCCCGAGCTGTTAGCCGGGTCACTTTGCAGTTTGTGATGCACTTGATGACGTCACAGTGTCTGCCTCACTGCCGCAAGTCAGTCAGGTTGCTGCAATAGAAACGGCATCACGATCCACCTCCCAGCCACGCATGTCATCTTCACCTTCCTCTGCATCTCCCCTCTCCCAAGCTCTGGAGCACTACCCTTGGAGTGAAAATTCGTCCTCCTGATGGCCAATTTCTACCATCCAAGCAGCACTGTCACACCGTTGGCCTTCACTCAGCATCACCACACCCCACATCCCTACCTTCCGGGCAGAACTTACCTGCGGGCTCACGCAGCCCCATGCTCCCTCCACTGTGAGCCTGGCCTTTGGGCGTGCCCACACTCACAGATATTACCCACTTGGCAGCTCCAAGCCTGGCTCTCTCCAGATCCTGATGTCGCCCCCCTCCTCCTTGCTAGCCCCACTTCACCAGCAAAGCATGTACGCCCAAACACACACACACACACACACACACCCCACCCCCCTCCCCCACACCCCCCCGCGCCAAGACTGAGCCCAGGAAAGGTAAAAGTGAGACAAGACATGGCTTGAGAGAAAGGCACTTTCATAGGTAAAGCAAGAGCTGCACACGCAAACAATGCAAAATGAGGCCTTCCTTCCCTGCCTCCCACCAGCAGGCAGATGTTTAGCCATTGAAAGGAAAGCAGGGCTTCCTCCCTCCTAACGGCTACTGCGGAAGATAAACGCCATCACTCTGAACATCCCCGCTTCCCTCTTCTTAGCCCAGCTTCTGTTGCTCAGCACGATGTCCTCTGGTCTGGCATATCCCTTGGTCACTTGGGCTCAGCTGTCCCAGCTGCGTCCCCTACCAACTTCTCGTGCACCCCCAGCCTACTGCCTGGCGGGGCAGCGTCAGAAGCAGAAAAGGCCTTAGCGCTGTGCAAGCACTCATCACCAATAACAAACACATCCCTCTTATCAACACTGTTCTCAGCACAAATCTAAACCACAACACCACACGAACTACTCTGAAGACAGCTCTACCCCAGCTGAAACCAGGACAAGAAGCAGGACAGACCACGGCCATCAGGCACGGGCTTTGGCCAGAGCAGCACTCACCACACCCTCCCCACGGGCACCTGGCCCCTTCAGCCCCCCTCCTGAGCCCTCTTCCACAGGCTGCTCCTTCCACCTTTCACCCTGAGCCCTCCCTTTCTCTGCCCCGCTAGCCTCCCCAACTCATTGCCCCCCTCACAAATTATTTCTTCCTCAACAGTCTCAGCTTTTCTCCATTTCTACCCCAAATCGAGAGTTTGCATAGCATTGCCTAGCTCCTCTGGGACTTCAGTGGCATCACTGATGCCATCACGCAAGGCATCCGTGTTGGCCTTGCAAGACCTGACTGCCCACAAGGTCCCCAGCGCTCCCCTCTCTGCACTTTGGCCACTTCCCCCATCTGCAGCCGCCTGCCAGACCCAGCCGGGACACATGCCGCTTGCCGCCCAGACTTCTGCTCTCTTCTCCCGCTGCCCTCTGTCACATCCCGCAAGTTCTCATGTCACCTCCCGTAGGTTCCCATCTCACGTACAGGTGGCTTCAGCCCAGGGCAGGGCCTCACCAGGGGCCCGCTCGTCTTCTCTGCAGCCTTCCCAGCTGCTCTCCTTGATGACCTCATGACACCTGCCTGCTCCTGGCCAATCCCATTGCTGTCATGCCATGACCTCACAAGCAACAGCCCAACTGTCTTGGCTTCGCCTGCCTCTACTAGCCCTTCCCACTGCCCGAGCTGCTAGCCGGGTCACTTTGCAGTTTGTGATGCACTTGATGACGTCACAGTGTCTGCCTCACTGCCGCAAGTCAGTCAGGTTGCTGCAATAGAAACGGCATCACGATCCACCTCCCAGCCACGCATGTCATCTTCACCTTCCTCTGCGTCTCCCCTCTCCCAAGCTCTGGAGCACTACCCTTGGAGTGAAAATTCGTCCTCCTGATGGCCAATTTCTACCATCCAAGCACCACTGTCACACCGTTGGCCTTCACTCAGCATCACCACACCCCACATCCCTACCTTCCGGGCAGAACTTACCTGCGGGCTCACGCAGCCCCATGCTCCCTCCACTGTGAGCCTGGCCTTTGGGCGTGCCCACACTCACAGATATTACCCACTTGGCAGCTCCAAGCCTGGCTCTCTCCAGATCCTGATGTCGCCCCCCTCCTCCTTGCTAGCCCCACTTCACCAGCAAAGCATGTACGCCCAAACACACACACACACACACACACACACACAACCCACCCCCCTCCCCCACACCCCCCCGCGCCAAGACTGAGCCCAGGAAAGGTAAAAGTGAGACAAGACATGGCTTGAGAGAAAGGCACTTTCATAGGTAAAGCAAGAGCTGCACACGCAAACAATGCAAAATGAGGCCTTCCTTCCCTGCCTCCCACCAGCAGGCAGATGTTTAGCCATTGAAAGGAAAGCAGGGCTTCCTCCCTCCTAACGGCTACTGCGGAAGATAAACGCCATCACTCTGAACATCCCCGCTTCCCTCTTCTTAGCCCAGCTTCTGTTGCTCAGCACGATGTCCTCTGGTCTGGCATATCCCTTGGTCACTTGGGCTCAGCTGTCCCAGCTGCGTCCCCTACCAACTTCTCGTGCACCCCCAGCCTACTGCCTGGCGGGGCAGCGTCAGAAGCAGAAAAGGCCTTAGCGCTGTGCAAGCACTCATCACCAATAACAAACACATCCCTCTTATCAACACTGTTCTCAGCACAAATCTAAACCACAACACCACACGAACTACTCTGAAGACAGCTCTACCCCAGCTGAAACCAGGACAAGAAGCAGGACAGACCACGGCCATCAGGCACGGGCTTTGGCCAGAGCAGCACTCACCACACCCTCCCCACGGGCACCTGGCCCCTTCAAGCCCCCCTCCTGAGCCCTCTTCCACAGGCTGCTCCTTCCACCTTTCACCCTGAGCCTTCCCTTTCTCTGCCCCGCTAGCCTCCCCAACTCATTGCCCCCCTCACAAATTATTTCTTCCTCAACAGTCTAAGCTTTTCTCCATTTCTACCCCAAATCGAGAGTTTGCATAGCATTGCCTAGCTCCTCTGGGACTTCAGTGGCATCACTAATGCCATCACGCAAGGCATCCGTGTTGGCCTTGCAAGACCTGACTGCCCACAAGGTCCCCAGCGCTCCCCTCTCTGCACTTTGGCCACTTCCCCCATCTGCAGCCGCCTGCCAGACCCAGCCGGGACACATGCTGCTTGCCGCCCAGACTTCTGCTCTCTTCTCCCGCTGCCCTCTGTCACATCCCGCAAGTTCTCATGTCACCTCCCGTAGGTTCCCATGTCACGTACAGGTGGCTTCAGCCCAGGGCAGGGCCTCACCAGGGGCCCGCTCGTCTTCTCTGCAGCCTTCCCAGCTGCTCTCCTTGATGACCTCATGACACCTGCCTGCTCCTGGCCAATCCCATTGCTCTCATGCCATGACCTCACAAGCAACAGCCCAACTGTCTTGGCTTCGCCTGCCTCTACTAGCCCTTCCCACTGCCCGAGCTGTTAGCCGGGTCACTTTGCAGTTTGTGATGCACTTGATGACGTCACAGTGTCTGCCTCACTGCCGCAAGTCAGTCAGGTTGCTGCAATAGAAACGGCATCACGATCCACCTCCCAGCCACGCATGTCATCTTCACCTTCCTCTGCATCTCCCCTCTCCCAAGCTCTGGAGCACTACCCTTGGAGTGAAAATTCGTCCTCCTGATGGCCAATTTCTACCATCCAAGCAGCACTGTCACACCGTTGGCCTTCACTCAGCATCACCACACCCCACATCCCTACCTTCCGGGCAGAACTTACCTGCGGGCTCACGCAGCCCCATGCTCCCTCCACTGTGAGCCTGGCCTTTGGGCGTGCCCACACTCACAGATATTACCCACTTGGCAGCTCCAAGCCTGGCTCTCTCCAGATCCTGATGTCGCCCCCCTCCTCCTTGCTAGCCCCACTTCACCAGCAAAGCATGTACGCCCAAACACACACACACACACACACACACCCCACCCCCCTCCCCCACACCCCCCCGCGCCAAGACTGAGCCCAGGAAAGGTAAAAGTGAGACAAGACATGGCTTGAGAGAAAGGCACTTTCATAGGTAAAGCAAGAGCTGCACACGCAAACAATGCAAAATGAGGCCTTCCTTCCCTGCCTCCCACCAGCAGGCAGATGTTTAGCCATTGAAAGGAAAGCAGGGCTTCCTCCCTCCTAACGGCTACTGCGGAAGATAAACGCCATCACTCTGAACATCCCCGCTTCCCTCTTCTTAGCCCAGCTTCTGTTGCTCAGCACGATGTCCTCTGGTCTGGCATATCCCTTGGTCACTTGGGCTCAGCTGTCCCAGCTGCGTCCCCTACCAACTTCTCGTGCACCCCCAGCCTACTGCCTGGCGGGGCAGCGTCAGAAGCAGAAAAGGCCTTAGCGCTGTGCAAGCACTCATCACCAATAACAAACACATCCCTCTTATCAACACTGTTCTCAGCACAAATCTAAACCACAACACCACACGAACTACTCTGAAGACAGCTCTACCCCAGCTGAAACCAGGACAAGAAGCAGGACAGACCACGGCCATCAGGCACGGGCTTTGGCCAGAGCAGCACTCACCACACCCTCCCCACGGGCACCTGGCCCCTTCAGCCCCCCTCCTGAGCCCTCTTCCACAGGCTGCTCCTTCCACCTTTCACCCTGAGCCCTCCCTTTCTCTGCCCCGCTAGCCTCCCCAACTCATTGCCCCCCTCACAAATTATTTCTTCCTCAACAGTCTCAGCTTTTCTCCATTTCTACCCCAAATCGAGAGTTTGCATAGCATTGCCTAGCTCCTCTGGGACTTCAGTGGCATCACTGATGCCATCACGCAAGGCATCCGTGTTGGCCTTGCAAGACCTGACTGCCCACAAGGTCCCCAGCGCTCCCCTCTCTGCACTTTGGCCACTTCCCCCATCTGCAGCCGCCTGCCAGACCCAGCCGGGACACATGCTGCTTGCCGCCCAGACTTCTGCTCTCTTCTCCCGCTGCCCTCTGTCACATCCCGCAAGTTCTCATGTCACCTCCCGTAGGTTCCCATGTCACGTACAGGTGGCTTCAGCCCAGGGCAGGGCCTCACCAGGGGCCCGCTCGTCTTCTCTGCAGCCTTCCCAGCTGCTCTCCTTGATGACCTCATGACACCTGCCTGCTCCTGGCCAATCCCATTGCTGTCATGCCATGACCTCACAAGCAACAGCCCAACTGTCTTGGCTTCGCCTGCCTCTACTAGCCCTTCCCACTGCCCGAGCTGTTAGCCGGGTCACTTTGCAGTTTGTGATGCACTTGATGACGTCACAGTGTCTGCCTCACTGCCGCAAGTCAGTCAGGTTGCTGCAATAGAAACGGCATCACGATCCACCTCCCAGCCACGCATGTCATCTTCACCTTCCTCTGCATCTCCCCTCTCCCAAGCTCTGGAGCACTACCCTTGGAGTGAAAATTCGTCCTCCTGATGGCCAATTTCTACCATCCAAGCACCACTGTCACACCGTTGGCCTTCACTCAGCATCACCACACCCCACATCCCTACCTTCCGGGCAGAACTTACCTGCGGGCTCACGCAGCCCCATGCTCCCTCCACTGTGAGCCTGGCCTTTGGGCGTGCCCACACTCACAGATATTACCCACTTGGCAGCTCCAAGCCTGGCTCTCTCCAGATCCTGATGTCGCCCCCCTCCTCCTTGCTAGCCCCACTTCACCAGCAAAGCATGTACGCCCAAACACACACACACACACACACACACACACAACCCACCCCCCTCCCCCACACCCCCCCGCGCCAAGACTGAGCCCAGGAAAGGTAAAAGTGAGACAAGACATGGCTTGAGAGAAAGGCACTTTCATAGGTAAAGCAAGAGCTGCACACGCAAACAATGCAAAATGAGGCCTTCCTTCCCTGCCTCCCACCAGCAGGCAGATGTTTAGCCATTGAAAGGAAAGCAGGGCTTCCTCCCTCCTAACGGCTACTGCGGAAGATAAACGCCATCACTCTGAACATCCCCGCTTCCCTCTTCTTAGCCCAGCTTCTGTTGCTCAGCACGATGTCCTCTGGTCTGGCATATCCCTTGGTCACTTGGGCTCAGCTGTCCCAGCTGCGTCCCCTACCAACTTCTCGTGCACCCCCAGCCTACTGCCTGGCGGGGCAGCGTCAGAAGCAGAAAAGGCCTTAGCGCTGTGCAAGCACTCATCACCAATAACAAACACATCCCTCTTATCAACACTGTTCTCAGCACAAATCTAAACCACAACACCACACGAACTACTCTGAAGACAGCTCTACCCCAGCTGAAACCAGGACAAGAAGCAGGACAGACCACGGCCATCAGGCACGGGCTTTGGCCAGAGCAGCACTCACCACACCCTCCCCACGGGCACCTGGCCCCTTCAAGCCCCCCTCCTGAGCCCTCTTCCACAGGCTGCTCCTTCCACCTTTCACCCTGAGCCTTCCCTTTCTCTGCCCCGCTAGCCTCCCCAACTCATTGCCCCCCTCACAAATTATTTCTTCCTCAACAGTCTAAGCTTTTCTCCATTTCTACCCCAAATCGAGAGTTTGCATAGCATTGCCTAGCTCCTCTGGGACTTCAGTGGCATCACTAATGCCATCACGCAAGGCATCCGTGTTGGCCTTGCAAGACCTGACTGCCCACAAGGTCCCCAGCGCTCCCCTCTCTGCACTTTGGCCACTTCCCCCATCTGCAGCCGCCTGCCAGACCCAGCCGGGACACATGCTGCTTGCCGCCCAGACTTCTGCTCTCTTCTCCCGCTGCCCTCTGTCACATCCCGCAAGTTCTCATGTCACCTCCCGTAGGTTCCCATGTCACGTACAGGTGGCTTCAGCCCAGGGCAGGGCCTCACCAGGGGCCCGCTCGTCTTCTCTGCAGCCTTCCCAGCTGCTCTCCTTGATGACCTCATGACACCTGCCTGCTCCTGGCCAATCCCATTGCTGTCATGCCATGACCTCACAAGCAACAGCCCAACTGTCTTGGCTTCGCCTGCCTCTACTAGCCCTTCCCACTGCCCGAGCTGTTAGCCGGGTCACTTTGCAGTTTGTGATGCACTTGATGACGTCACAGTGTCTGCCTCACTGCCGCAAGTCAGTCAGGTTGCTGCAATAGAAACGGCATCACGATCCACCTCCCAGCCACGCATGTCATCTTCACCTTCCTCTGCATCTCCCCTCTCCCAAGCTCTGGAGCACTACCCTTGGAGTGAAAATTCGTCCTCCTGATGGCCAATTTCTACCATCCAAGCAGCACTGTCACACCGTTGGCCTTCACTCAGCATCACCACACCCCACATCCCTACCTTCCTGGCAGAACTTACCTGCGGGCTCACGCAGCCCCATGCTCCCTCCACTGTGAGCCTGGCCTTTGGGCGTGCCCACACTCACAGATATTACCCACTTGGCAGCTCCAAGCCTGGCTCTCTCCAGATCCTGATGTCGCCCCCCTCCTCCTTGCTAGCCCCACTTCACCAGCAAAGCATGTACGCCCAAACACACACACACACACACACACACACACAACCCACCCCCCTCCCCCACACCCCCCCGCGCCAAGACTGAGCCCAGGAAAGGTAAAAGTGAGACAAGACATGGCTTGAGAGAAAGGCACTTTCATAGGTAAAGCAAGAGCTGCACACGCAAACAATGCAAAATGAGGCCTTCCTTCCCTGCCTCCCACCAGCAGGCAGATGTTTAGCCATTGAAAGGAAAGCAGGGCTTCCTCCCTCCTAACGGCTACTGCGGAAGATAAACGCCATCACTCTGAACATCCCCGCTTCCCTCTTCTTAGCCCAGCTTCTGTTGCTCAGCACGATGTCCTCTGGTCTGGCATATCCCTTGGTCACTTGGGCTCAGCTGTCCCAGCTGCGTCCCCTACCAACTTCTCGTGCACCCCCAGCCTACTGCCTGGCGGGGCAGCGTCAGAAGCAGAAAAGGCCTTAGCGCTGTGCAAGCACTCATCACCAATAACAAACACATCCCTCTTATCAACACTGTTCTCAGCACAAATCTAAACCACAACACCACACGAACTACTCTGAAGACAGCTCTACCCCAGCTGAAACCAGGACAAGAAGCAGGACAGACCACGGCCATCAGGCACGGGCTTTGGCCAGAGCAGCACTCACCACACCCTCCCCACGGGCACCTGGCCCCTTCAAGCCCCCCTCCTGAGCCCTCTTCCACAGGCTGCTCCTTCCACCTTTCACCCTGAGCCTTCCCTTTCTCTGCCCCGCTAGCCTCCCCAACTCATTGCCCCCCTCACAAATTATTTCTTCCTCAACAGTCTAAGCTTTTCTCCATTTCTACCCCAAATCGAGAGTTTGCATAGCATTGCCTAGCTCCTCTGGGACTTCAGTGGCATCACTAATGCCATCACGCAAGGCATCCGTGTTGGCCTTGCAAGACCTGACTGCCCACAAGGTCCCCAGCGCTCCCCTCTCTGCACTTTGGCCACTTCCCCCATCTGCAGCCGCCTGCCAGACCCAGCCGGGACACATGCTGCTTGCCGCCCAGACTTCTGCTCTCTTCTCCCGCTGCCCTCTGTCACATCCCGCAAGTTCTCATGTCACCTCCCGTAGGTTCCCATGTCACGTACAGGTGGCTTCAGCCCAGGGCAGGGCCTCACCAGGGGCCCGCTCGTCTTCTCTGCAGCCTTCCCAGCTGCTCTCCTTGATGACCTCATGACACCTGCCTGCTCCTGGCCAATCCCATTGCTCTCATGCCATGACCTCACAAGCAACAGCCCAACTGTCTTGGCTTCGCCTGCCTCTACTAGCCCTTCCCACTGCCCGAGCTGTTAGCCGGGTCACTTTGCAGTTTGTGATGCACTTGATGACGTCACAGTGTCTGCCTCACTGCCGCAAGTCAGTCAGGTTGCTGCAATAGAAACGGCATCACGATCCACCTCCCAGCCACGCATGTCATCTTCACCTTCCTCTGCATCTCCCCTCTCCCAAGCTCTGGAGCACTACCCTTGGAGTGAAAATTCGTCCTCCTGATGGCCAATTTCTACCATCCAAGCAGCACTGTCACACCGTTGGCCTTCACTCAGCATCACCACACCCCACATCCCTACCTTCCGGGCAGAACTTACCTGCGGGCTCACGCAGCCCCATGCTCCCTCCACTGTGAGCCTGGCCTTTGGGCGTGCCCACACTCACAGATATTACCCACTTGGCAGCTCCAAGCCTGGCTCTCTCCAGATCCTGATGTCGCCCCCCTCCTCCTTGCTAGCCCCACTTCACCAGCAAAGCATGTACGCCCAAACACACACACACACACACACACACCCCACCCCCCCTCCCCCACACCCCCCCGCGCCAAGACTGAGCCCAGGAAAGGTAAAAGTGAGACAAGACATGGCTTGAGAGAAAGGCACTTTCATAGGTAAAGCAAGAGCTGCACACGCAAACAATGCAAAATGAGGCCTTCCTTCCCTGCCTCCCACCAGCAGGCAGATGTTTAGCCATTGAAAGGAAAGCAGGGCTTCCTCCCTCCTAACGGCTACTGCGGAAGATAAACGCCATCACTCTGAACATCCCCGCTTCCCTCTTCTTAGCCCAGCTTCTGTTGCTCAGCACGATGTCCTCTGGTCTGGCATATCCCTTGGTCACTTGGGCTCAGCTGTCCCAGCTGCGTCCCCTACCAACTTCTCGTGCACCCCCAGCCTACTGCCTGGCGGGGCAGCGTCAGAAGCAGAAAAGGCCTTAGCGCTGTGCAAGCACTCATCACCAATAACAAACACATCCCTCTTATCAACACTGTTCTCAGCACAAATCTAAACCACAACACCACACGAACTACTCTGAAGATAACTCTACCCCAGCTGAAACCAGGACAAGAAGCAGGACAGACCACGGCCATCAGGCACGGGCTTTGGCCAGAGCAGCACTCACCACACCCTCCCCACGGGCACCTGGCCCCTTCAGCCCCCCTCCTGAGCCCTCTTCCACAGGCTGCTCCTTCCACCTTTCACCCTGAGCCCTCCCTTTCTCTGCCCCGCTAGACTCCCCAACTCATTGCCCCCCTCACAAATTATTTCTTCCTCAACAGTCTAAGCTTTTCTCCATTTCTACCCCAAATCGAGAGTTTGCATAGCATTGCCTAGCTCCTCTGGGACTTCAGTGGCATCACTAATGCCATCACGCAAGGCATCCGTGTTGGCCTTGCAAGACCTGACTGCCCACAAGGTCCCCAGCGCTCCCCTCTCTGCACTTTGGCCACTTCCCCCATCTGCAGCCGCCTGCCAGACCCAGCCGGGACACATGCTGCTTGCCGCCCAGACTTCTGCTCTCTTCTCCCGCTGCCCTCTGTCACATCCCGCAAGTTCTCATGTCACCTCCCGTAGGTTCCCATGTCACGTACAGGTGGCTTCAGCCCAGGGCAGGGCCTCACCAGGGGCCCACTCGTCTTCTCTGCAGCCTTCCCAGCTGCTCTCCTTGATGACCTCATGACACCTGCCTGCTCCTGGCCAATCCCATTGCTGTCATGCCATGACCTCACAAGCAACAGCCCAACTGTCTTGGCTTCGCCTGCCTCTACTAGCCCTTCCCACTGCCCGAGCTGCTAGCCGGGTCACTTTGCAGTTTGTGATGCACTTGATGACGTCACAGTGTCTGCCTCACTGCCGCAAGTCAGTCAGGTTGCTGCATTAGAAACGGCATCACGATCCACCTCCCAGCCACGCATGTCATCTTCAACTTCCTCTGCATCTCCCCTCTCCCAAGCTCTGGAGCACTACCCTTGGAGTGAAAATTCGTCCTCCTGATGGCCAATTTCTACCATCCAAGCAGCACTGTCACACCGTTGGCCTTCACTCAGCATCACCACACCCCACATCCCTACCTTCCGGGCAGAACTTACCTGCGGGCTCACGCAGCCCCATGCTCCCTCCACTGTGAGCCTGGCCTTTGGGCGTGCCCACACTCACAGATATTACCCACTTGGCAGCTCCAAGCCTGGCTCTCTCCAGATCCTGATGTCGCCCCCCTCCTCCTTGCTAGCCCCACTTCACCAGCAAAGCATGTACGCCCAAACACACAAACACACACCCACACACACAAACACACACCCACCCCCACCCCCCCGCGCCAAGACTGAGCCCAGGAAAGGTAAAAGTGAGACAAGACATGGCTTGAGAGAAAGGCACTTTCATAGGTAAAGCAAGAGCTGCACACGCAAACAATGCAAAATGAGGCCTTCCTTCCCTGCCTCCCACCAGCAGGCAGATGTTTAGCCATTGAAAGGAAAGCAGGGCTTCCTCCCTCCTAACGGCTACTGCGGAAGATAAACGCCATCACTCTGAACATCCCCGCTTCCCTCTTCTTAGCCCAGCTTCTGTTGCTCAGCACGATGTCCTCTGGTCTGGCATATCCCTTGGTCACTTGGGCTCAGCTGTCCCAGCTGCGTCCCCTACCAACTTCTCGTGCACCCCCAGCCTACTGCCTGGCGGGGCAGCGTCAGAAGCAGAAAAGGCCTTAGCGCTGTGCAAGCACTCATCACCAATAACAAACACATCCCTCTTATCAACACTGTTCTCAGCACAAATCTAAACCACAACACCACACGAACTACTCTGAAGACAGCTCTACCCCAGCTGAAACCAGGACAAGAAGCAGGACAGACCACGGCCATCAGGCACGGGCTTTGGCCAGAGCAGCACTCACCACACCCTCCCCACGGGCACCTGGCCCCTTCAGCCCCCCTCCTGAGCCCTCTTCCACAGGCTGCTCCTTCCACCTTTCACCCTGAGCCCTCCCTTTCTCTGCCCCGCTAGCCTCCCCAACTCATTGCCCCCCTCACAAATTATTTCTTCCTCAACAGTCTAAGCTTTTCTCCATTTCTACCCCAAATCGAGAGTTTGCATAGCATTGCCTAGCTCCTCTGGGACTTCAGTGGCATCACTAATGCCATCACGCAAGGCATCCGTGTTGGCCTTGCAAGACCTGACTGCCCACAAGGTCCCCAGCGCTCCCCTCTCTGCACTTTGGCCACTTCCCCCATCTGCAGCCGCCTGCCAGACCCAGCCGGGACACATGCTGCTTGCCGCCCAGACTTCTGCTCTCTTCTCCCGCTGCCCTCTGTCACATCCCGCAAGTTCTCATGTCACCTCCCGTAGGTTCCCATGTCACGTACAGGTGGCTTCAGCCCAGGGCAGGGCCTCACCAGGGGCCCGCTCGTCTTCTCTGCAGCCTTCCCAGCTGCTCTCCTTGATGACCTCATGACACCTGCCTGCTCCTGGCCAATCCCATTGCTGTCATGCCATGACCTCACAAGCAACAGCCCAACTGTCTTGGCTTCGCCTGCCTCTACTAGCCCTTCCCACTGCCCGAGCTGTTAGCCGGGTCACTTTGCAGTTTGTGATGCACTTGATGACGTCACAGTGTCTGCCTCACTGCCGCAAGTCAGTCAGGTTGCTGCAATAGAAACGGCATCACGATCCACCTCCCAGCCACGCATGTCATCTTCACCTTCCTCTGCATCTCCCCTCTCCCAAGCTCTGGAGCACTACCCTTGGAGTGAAAATTCGTCCTCCTGATGGCCAATTTCTACCATCCAAGCAGCACTGTCACACCGTTGGCCTTCACTCAGCATCACCACACCCCACATCCCTACCTTCCTGGCAGAACTTACCTGCGGGCTCACGCAGCCCCATGCTCCCTCCACTGTGAGCCTGGCCTTTGGGCGTGCCCACACTCACAGATATTACCCACTTGGCAGCTCCAAGCCTGGCTCTCTCCAGATCCTGATGTCGCCCCCCTCCTCCTTGCTAGCCCCACTTCACCAGCAAAGCATGTACGCCCAAACACACACACACACACACACACCCCCCACCCCCCTCCCCCACACCCCCCCGCGCCAAGACTGAGCCCAGGAAAGGTAAAAGTGAGACAAGACATGGCTTGAGAGAAAGGCACTTTCATAGGTAAAGCAAGAGCTGCACACGCAAACAATGCAAAATGAGGCCTTCCTTCCCTGCCTCCCACCAGCAGGCAGATGTTTAGCCATTGAAAGGAAAGCAGGGCTTCCTCCCTCCTAACGGCTACTGCGGAAGATAAACGCCATCACTCTGAACATCCCCGCTTCCCTCTTCTTAGCCCAGCTTCTGTTGCTCAGCACGATGTCCTCTGGTCTGGCATATCCCTTGGTCACTTGGGCTCAGCTGTCCCAGCTGCGTCCCCTACCAACTTCTCGTGCACCCCCAGCCTACTGCCTGGCGGGGCAGCGTCAGAAGCAGAAAAGGCCTTAGCGCTGTGCAAGCACTCATCACCAATAACAAACACATCCCTCTTATCAACACTGTTCTCAGCACAAATCTAAACCACAACACCACACGAACTACTCTGAAGACAGCTCTACCCCAGCTGAAACCAGGACAAGAAGCAGGACAGACCACGGCCATCAGGCACGGGCTTTGGCCAGAGCAGCACTCACCACACCCTCCCCACGGGCACCTGGCCCCTTCAGCCCCCCTCCTGAGCCCTCTTCCACAGGCTGCTCCTTCCACCTTTCACCCTGAGCCCTCCCTTTCTCTGCCCCGCTAGCCTCCCCAACTCATTGCCCCCCTCACAAATTATTTCTTCCTCAACAGTCTCAGCTTTTCTCCATTTCTACCCCAAATCGAGAGTTTGCATAGCATTGCCTAGCTCCTCTGGGACTTCAGTGGCATCACTGATGCCATCACGCAAGGCATCCGTGTTGGCCTTGCAAGACCTGACTGCCCACAAGGTCCCCAGCGCTCCCCTCTCTGCACTTTGGCCACTTCCCCCATCTGCAGCCGCCTGCCAGACCCAGCCGGGACACATGCTGCTTGCCGCCCAGACTTCTGCTCTCTTCTCCCGCTGCCCTCTGTCACATCCCGCAAGTTCTCATGTCACCTCCCGTAGGTTCCCATGTCACGTACAGGTGGCTTCAGCCCAGGGCAGGGCCTCACCAGGGGCCCGCTCGTCTTCTCTGCAGCCTTCCCAGCTGCTCTCCTTGATGACCTCATGACACCTGCCTGCTCCTGGCCAATCCCATTGCTGTCATGCCATGACCTCACAAGCAACAGCCCAACTGTCTTGGCTTCGCCTGCCTCTACTAGCCCTTCCCACTGCCCGAGCTGTTAGCCGGGTCACTTTGCAGTTTGTGATGCACTTGATGACGTCACAGTGTCTGCCTCACTGCCGCAAGTCAGTCAGGTTGCTGCAATAGAAACGGCATCACGATCCACCTCCCAGCCACGCATGTCATCTTCACCTTCCTCTGCATCTCCCCTCTCCCAAGCTCTGGAGCACTACCCTTGGAGTGAAAATTCGTCCTCCTGATGGCCAATTTCTACCATCCAAGCAGCACTGTCACACCGTTGGCCTTCACTCAGCATCACCACACCCCACATCCCTACCTTCCGGGCAGAACTTACCTGCGGGCTCACGCAGCCCCATGCTCCCTCCACTGTGAGCCTGGCCTTTGGGCGTGCCCACACTCACAGATATTACCCACTTGGCAGCTCCAAGCCTGGCTCTCTCCAGATCCTGATGTCGCCCCCCTCCTCCTTGCTAGCCCCACTTCACCAGCAAAGCATGTACGCCCAAACACACACACACACACACACACACCCCACCCCCCTCCCCCACACCCCCCCCGCGCCAAGACTGAGCCCAGGAAAGGTAAAAGTGAGACAAGACATGGCTTGAGAGAAAGGCACTTTCATAGGTAAAGCAAGAGCTGCACACGCAAACAATGCAAAATGAGGCCTTCCTTCCCTGCCTCCCACCAGCAGGCAGATGTTTAGCCATTGAAAGGAAAGCAGGGCTTCCTCCCTCCTAACGGCTACTGCGGAAGATAAACGCCATCACTCTGAACATCCCCGCTTCCCTCTTCTTAGCCCAGCTTCTGTTGCTCAGCACGATGTCCTCTGGTCTGGCATATCCCTTGGTCACTTGGGCTCAGCTGTCCCAGCTGCGTCCCCTACCAACTTCTCGTGCACCCCCAGCCTACTGCCTGGCGGGGCAGCGTCAGAAGCAGAAAAGGCCTTAGCGCTGTGCAAGCACTCATCACCAATAACAAACACATCCCTCTTATCAACACTGTTCTCAGCACAAATCTAAACCACAACACCACACGAACTACTCTGAAGACAGCTCTACCCCAGCTGAAACCAGGACAAGAAGCAGGACAGACCACGGCCATCAGGCACGGGCTTTGGCCAGAGCAGCACTCACCACACCCTCCCCACGGGCACCTGGCCCCTTCAAGCCCCCCTCCTGAGCCCTCTTCCACAGGCTGCTCCTTCCACCTTTCACCCTGAGCCCTCCCTTTCTCTGCCCCGCAAGACTCCCCAACTCATTGCCCCCCTCACAAATTATTTCTTCCTCAACAGTCTAAGCTTTTCTCCATTTCTACCCCAAATCGAGAGTTTGCATAGCATTGCCTAGCTCCTCTGGGACTTCAGTGGCATCACTAATGCCATCACGCAAGGCATCCGTGTTGGCCTTGCAAGACCTGACTGCCCACAAGGTCCCCAGCGCTCCCCTCTCTGCACTTTGGCCACTTCCCCCATCTGCAGCCGCCTGCCAGACCCAGCCGGGACACATGCTGCTTGCCGCCCAGACTTCTGCTCTCTTCTCCCGCTGCCCTCTGTCACATCCCGCAAGTTCTCATGTCACCTCCCGTAGGTTCCCATGTCACGTACAGGTGGCTTCAGCCCAGGGCAGGGCCTCACCAGGGGCCCGCTCGTCTTCTCTGCAGCCTTCCCAGCTGCTCTCCTTGATGACCTCATGACACCTGCCTGCTCCTGGCCAATCCCATTGCTGTCATGCCATGACCTCACAAGCAACAGCCCAACTGTCTTGGCTTCGCCTGCCTCTACTAGCCCTTCCCACTGCCCGAGCTGTTAGCCGGGTCACTTTGCAGTTTGTGATGCACTTGATGACGTCACAGTGTCTGCCTCACTGCCGCAAGTCAGTCAGGTTGCTGCAATAGAAACGGCATCACGATCCACCTCCCAGCCACGCATGTCATCTTCACCTTCCTCTGCATCTCCCCTCTCCCAAGATCTGGAGCACTACCCTTGGAGTGAAAATTCGTCCTCCTGATGGCCAATTTCTACCATCCAAGCAGCACTGTCACACCGTTGGCCTTCACTCAGCATCACCACACCCCACATCCCTACCTTCCTGGCAGAACTTACCTGCGGGCTCACGCAGCCCCATGCTCCCTCCACTGTGAGCCTGGCCTTTGGGCGTGCCCACACTCACAGATATTACCCACTTGGCAGCTCCAAGCCTGGCTCTCTCCAGATCCTGATGTCGCCCCCCTCCTCCTTGCTAGCCCCACTTCACCAGCAAAGCATGTACGCCCAAACACACACACACACACACACACCCCCCCACCCCCCTCCCCCACACCCCCCCCGCGCCAAGACTGAGCCCAGGAAAGGTAAAAGTGAGACAAGACATGGCTTGAGAGAAAGGCACTTTCATAGGTAAAGCAAGAGCTGCACACGCAAACAATGCAAAATGAGGCCTTCCTTCCCTGCCTCCCACCAGCAGGCAGATGTTTAGCCATTGAAAGGAAAGCAGGGCTTCCTCCCTCCTAACGGCTACTGCGGAAGATAAACGCCATCACTCTGAACATCCCCGCTTCCCTCTTCTTAGCCCAGCTTCTGTTGCTCAGCACGATGTCCTCTGGTCTGGCATATCCCTTGGTCACTTGGGCTCAGCTGTCCCAGCTGCGTCCCCTACCAACTTCTCGTGCACCCCCAGCCTACTGCCTGGCGGGGCAGCGTCAGAAGCAGAAAAGGCCTTAGCGCTGTGCAAGCACTCATCACCAATAACAAACACATCCCTCTTATCAACACTGTTCTCAGCACAAATCTAAACCACAACACCACACGAACTACTCTGAAGACAGCTCTACCCCAGCTGAAACCAGGACAAGAAGCAGGACAGACCACGGCCATCAGGCACGGGCTTTGGCCAGAGCAGCACTCACCACACCCTCCCCACGGGCACCTGGCCCCTTCAGCCCCCCTCCTGAGCCCTCTTCCACAGGCTGCTCCTTCCACCTTTCACCCTGAGCCCTCCCTTTCTCTGCCCCGCTAGCCTCCCCAACTCATTGCCCCCCTCACAAATTATTTCTTCCTCAACAGTCTCAGCTTTTCTCCATTTCTACCCCAAATCGAGAGTTTGCATAGCATTGCCTAGCTCCTCTGGGACTTCAGTGGCATCACTGATGCCATCACGCAAGGCATCCGTGTTGGCCTTGCAAGACCTGACTGCCCACAAGGTCCCCAGCGCTCCCCTCTCTGCACTTTGGCCACTTCCCCCATCTGCAGCCGCCTGCCAGACCCAGCCGGGACACATGCCGCTTGCCGCCCAGACTTCTGCTCTCTTCTCCCGCTGCCCTCTGTCACATCCCGCAAGTTCTCATGTCACCTCCCGTAGGTTCCCATGTCACGTACAGGTGGCTTCAGCCCAGGGCAGGGCCTCACCAGGGGCCCACTCGTCTTCTCTGCAGCCTTCCCAGCTGCTCTCCTTGATGACCTCATGACACCTGCCTGCTCCTGGCCAATCCCATTGCTGTCATGCCATGACCTCACAAGCAACAGCCCAACTGTCTTGGCTTCGCCTGCCTCTACTAGCCCTTCCCACTGCCCGAGCTGCTAGCCGGGTCACTTTGCAGTTTGTGATGCACTTGATGACGTCACAGTGTCTGCCTCACTGCCGCAAGTCAGTCAGGTTGCTGCAATAGAAACGGCATCACGATCCACCTCCCAGCCACGCATGTCATCTTCACCTTCCTCTGCGTCTCCCCTCTCCCAAGCTCTGGAGCACTACCCTTGGAGTGAAAATTCGTCCTCCTGATGGCCAATTTCTACCATCCAAGCAGCACTGTCACACCGTTGGCCTTCACTCAGCATCACCACACCCCACATCCCTACCTTCCGGGCAGAACTTACCTGCGGGCTCACGCAGCCCCATGCTCCCTCCACTGTGAGCCTGGCCTTTGGGCGTGCCCACACTCACAGATATTACCCACTTGGCAGCTCCAAGCCTGGCTCTCTCCAGATCCTGATGTCGCCCCCCTCCTCCTTGCTAGCCCCACTTCACCAGCAAAGCATGTACGCCCAAACACACACACACACACACACCCACACACACCCCACCCCCCTCCCCCCACACCCCCCCCGCGCCAAGACTGAGCCCAGGAAAGGTAAAAGTGAGACAAGACATGGCTTGAGAGAAAGGCACTTTCATAGGTAAAGCAAGAGCTGCACACGCAAACAATGCAAAATGAGGCCTTCCTTCCCTGCCTCCCACCAGCAGGCAGATGTTTAGCCATTGAAAGGAAAGCAGGGCTTCCTCCCTCCTAACGGCTACTGCGGAAGATAAACGCCATCACTCTGAACATCCCCGCTTCCCTCTTCTTAGCCCAGCTTCTGTTGCTCAGCACGATGTCCTCTGGTCTGGCATATCCCTTGGTCACTTGGGCTCAGCTGTCCCAGCTGCGTCCCCTACCAACTTCTCGTGCACCCCCAGCCTACTGCCTGGCGGGGCAGCGTCAGAAGCAGAAAAGGCCTTAGCGCTGTGCAAGCACTCATCACCAATAACAAACACATCCCTCTTATCAACACTGTTCTCAGCACAAATCTAAACCACAACACCACACGAACTACTCTGAAGACAGCTCTACCCCAGCTGAAACCAGGACAAGAAGCAGGACAGACCACGGCCATCAGGCACGGGCTTTGGCCAGAGCAGCACTCACCACACCCTCCCCACGGGCACCTGGCCCCTTCAAGCCCCCCTCCTGAGCCCTCTTCCACAGGCTGCTCCTTCCACCTTTCACCCTGAGCCTTCCCTTTCTCTGCCCCGCTAGCCTCCCCAACTCATTGCCCCCCTCACAAATTATTTCTTCCTCAACAGTCTAAGCTTTTCTCCATTTCTACCCCAAATCGAGAGTTTGCATAGCATTGCCTAGCTCCTCTGGGACTTCAGTGGCATCACTAATGCCATCACGCAAGGCATCCGTGTTGGCCTTGCAAGACCTGACTGCCCACAAGGTCCCCAGCGCTCCCCTCTCTGCACTTTGGCCACTTCCCCCATCTGCAGCCGCCTGCCAGACCCAGCCGGGACACATGCTGCTTGCCGCCCAGACTTCTGCTCTCTTCTCCCGCTGCCCTCTGTCACATCCCGCAAGTTCTCATGTCACCTCCCGTAGGTTCCCATGTCACGTACAGGTGGCTTCAGCCCAGGGCAGGGCCTCACCAGGGGCCCGCTCGTCTTCTCTGCAGCCTTCCCAGCTGCTCTCCTTGATGACCTCATGACACCTGCCTGCTCCTGGCCAATCCCATTGCTGTCATGCCATGACCTCACAAGCAACAGCCCAACTGTCTTGGCTTCGCCTGCCTCTACTAGCCCTTCCCACTGCCCGAGCTGTTAGCCGGGTCACTTTGCAGTTTGTGATGCACTTGATGACGTCACAGTGTCTGCCTCACTGCCGCAAGTCAGTCAGGTTGCTGCAATAGAAACGGCATCACGATCCACCTCCCAGCCACGCATGTCATCTTCACCTTCCTCTGCATCTCCCCTCTCCCAAGCTCTGGAGCACTACCCTTGGAGTGAAAATTCGTCCTCCTGATGGCCAATTTCTACCATCCAAGCAGCACTGTCACACCGTTGGCCTTCACTCAGCATCACCACACCCCACATCCCTACCTTCCGGGCAGAACTTACCTGCGGGCTCACGCAGCCCCATGCTCCCTCCACTGTGAGCCTGGCCTTTGGGCGTGCCCACACTCACAGATATTACCCACTTGGCAGCTCCAAGCCTGGCTCTCTCCAGATCCTGATGTCGCCCCCCTCCTCCTTGCTAGCCCCACTTCACCAGCAAAGCATGTACGCCCAAACACACACACACACACACACACACCCCACCCCCCTCCCCCACACCCCCCCGCGCCAAGACTGAGCCCAGGAAAGGTAAAAGTGAGACAAGACATGGCTTGAGAGAAAGGCACTTTCATAGGTAAAGCAAGAGCTGCACACGCAAACAATGCAAAATGAGGCCTTCCTTCCCTGCCTCCCACCAGCAGGCAGATGTTTAGCCATTGAAAGGAAAGCAGGGCTTCCTCCCTCCTAACGGCTACTGCGGAAGATAAACGCCATCACTCTGAACATCCCCGCTTCCCTCTTCTTAGCCCAGCTTCTGTTGCTCAGCACGATGTCCTCTGGTCTGGCATATCCCTTGGTCACTTGGGCTCAGCTGTCCCAGCTGCGTCCCCTACCAACTTCTCGTGCACCCCCAGCCTACTGCCTGGCGGGGCAGCGTCAGAAGCAGAAAAGGCCTTAGCGCTGTGCAAGCACTCATCACCAATAACAAACACATCCCTCTTATCAACACTGTTCTCAGCACAAATCTAAACCACAACACCACACGAACTACTCTGAAGATAACTCTACCCCAGCTGAAACCAGGACAAGAAGCAGGACAGACCACGGCCATCAGGCACGGGCTTTGGCCAGAGCAGCACTCACCACACCCTCCCCACGGGCACCTGGCCCCTTCAGCCCCCCTCCTGAGCCCTCTTCCACAGGCTGCTCCTTCCACCTTTCACCCTGAGCCCTCCCTTTCTCTGCCCCGCTAGACTCCCCAACTCATTGCCCCCCTCACAAATTATTTCTTCCTCAACAGTCTAAGCTTTTCTCCATTTCTACCCCAAATCGAGAGTTTGCATAGCATTGCCTAGCTCCTCTGGGACTTCAGTGGCATCACTAATGCCATCACGCAAGGCATCCGTGTTGGCCTTGCAAGACCTGACTGCCCACAAGGTCCCCAGCGCTCCCCTCTCTGCACTTTGGCCACTTCCCCCATCTGCAGCCGCCTGCCAGACCCAGCCGGGACACATGCTGCTTGCCGCCCAGACTTCTGCTCTCTTCTCCCGCTGCCCTCTGTCACATCCCGCAAGTTCTCATGTCACCTCCCGTAGGTTCCCATGTCACGTACAGGTGGCTTCAGCCCAGGGCAGGGCCTCACCAGGGGCCCACTCGTCTTCTCTGCAGCCTTCCCAGCTGCTCTCCTTGATGACCTCATGACACCTGCCTGCTCCTGGCCAATCCCATTGCTGTCATGCCATGACCTCACAAGCAACAGCCCAACTGTCTTGGCTTCGCCTGCCTCTACTAGCCCTTCCCACTGCCCGAGCTGTTAGCCGGGTCACTTTGCAGTTTGTGATGCACTTGATGACGTCACAGTGTCTGCCTCACTGCCGCAAGTCAGTCAGGTTGCTGCAATAGAAACGGCATCACGATCCACCTCCCAGCCACGCATGTCATCTTCACCTTCCTCTGCATCTCCCCTCTCCCAAGCTCTGGAGCACTACCCTTGGAGTGAAAATTCGTCCTCCTGATGGCCAATTTCTACCATCCAAGCACCACTGTCACACCGTTGGCCTTCACTCAGCATCACCACACCCCACATCCCTACCTTCCTGGCAGAACTTACCTGCGGGCTCACGCAGCCCCATGCTCCCTCCACTGTGAGCCTGGCCTTTGGGCGTGCCCACACTCACAGATATTACCCACTTGGCAGCTCCAAGCCTGGCTCTCTCCAGATCCTGATGTCGCCCCCCTCCTCCTTGCTAGCCCCACTTCACCAGCAAAGCATGTACGCCCAAACACACACACACACACACACACACCCCACCCCCCTCCCCCACACCCCCCCGCGCCAAGACTGAGCCCAGGAAAGGTAAAAGTGAGACAAGACATGGCTTGAGAGAAAGGCACTTTCATAGGTAAAGCAAGAGCTGCACACGCAAACAATGCAAAATGAGGCCTTCCTTCCCTGCCTCCCACCAGCAGGCAGATGTTTAGCCATTGAAAGGAAAGCAGGGCTTCCTCCCTCCTAACGGCTACTGCGGAAGATAAACGCCATCACTCTGAACATCCCCGCTTCCCTCTTCTTAGCCCAGCTTCTGTTGCTCAGCACGATGTCCTCTGGTCTGGCATATCCCTTGGTCACTTGGGCTCAGCTGTCCCAGCTGCGTCCCCTACCAACTTCTCGTGCACCCCCAGCCTACTGCCTGGCGGGGCAGCGTCAGAAGCAGAAAAGGCCTTAGCGCTGTGCAAGCACTCATCACCAATAACAAACACATCCCTCTTATCAACACTGTTCTCAGCACAAATCTAAACCACAACACCACACGAACTACTCTGAAGATAACTCTACCCCAGCTGAAACCAGGACAAGAAGCAGGACAGACCACGGCCATCAGGCACGGGCTTTGGCCAGAGCAGCACTCACCACACCCTCCCCACGGGCACCTGGCCCCTTCAGCCCCCCTCCTGAGCCCTCTTCCACAGGCTGCTCCTTCCACCTTTCACCCTGAGCCCTCCCTTTCTCTGCCCCGCTAGCCTCCCCAACTCATTGCCCCCCTCACAAATTATTTCTTCCTCAACAGTCTAAGCTTTTCTCCATTTCTACCCCAAATCGAGAGTTTGCATAGCATTGCCTAGCTCCTCTGGGACTTCAGTGGCATCACTGATGCCATCACGCAAGGCATCCGTGTTGGCCTTGCAAGACCTGACTGCCCACAAGGTCCCCAGCGCTCCCCTCTCTGCACTTTGGCCACTTCCCCCATCTGCAGCCGCCTGCCAGACCCAGCCGGGACACATGCCGCTTGCCGCCCAGACTTCTGCTCTCTTCTCCCGCTGCCCTCTGTCACATCCCGCAAGTTCTCATGTCACCTCCCGTAGGTTCCCATCTCACGTACAGGTGGCTTCAGCCCAGGGCAGGGCCTCACCAGGGGCCCACTCGTCTTCTCTGCAGCCTTCCCAGCTGCTCTCCTTGATGACCTCATGACACCTGCCTGCTCCTGGCCAATCCCATTGCTGTCATGCCATGACCTCACAAGCAACAGCCCAACTGTCTTGGCTTCGCCTGCCTCTACTAGCCCTTCCCACTGCCCGAGCTGTTAGCCGGGTCACTTTGCAGTTTGTGATGCACTTGATGACGTCACAGTGTCTGCCTCACTGCCGCAAGTCAGTCAGGTTGCTGCAATAGAAACGGCATCACGATCCACCTCCCAGCCACGCATGTCATCTTCACCTTCCTCTGCGTCTCCCCTCTCCCAAGCTCTGGAGCACTACCCTTGGAGTGAAAATTCGTCCTCCTGATGGCCAATTTCTACCATCCAAGCACCACTGTCACACCGTTGGCCTTCACTCAGCATCACCACACCCCACATCCCTACCTTCCGGGCAGAACTTACCTGCGGGCTCACGCAGCCCCATGCTCCCTCCACTGTGAGCCTGGCCTTTGGGCGTGCCCACACTCACAGATATTACCCACTTGGCAGCTCCAAGCCTGGCTCTCTCCAGATCCTGATGTCGCCCCCCTCCTCCTTGCTAGCCCCACTTCACCAGCAAAGCATGTACGCCCAAACACACACACACACACACACACACCCCACCCCCCTCCCCCACACCCCCCCGCGCCAAGACTGAGCCCAGGAAAGGTAAAAGTGAGACAAGACATGGCTTGAGAGAAAGGCACTTTCATAGGTAAAGCAAGAGCTGCACACGCAAACAATGCAAAATGAGGCCTTCCTTCCCTGCCTCCCACCAGCAGGCAGATGTTTAGCCATTGAAAGGAAAGCAGGGCTTCCTCCCTCCTAACGGCTACTGCGGAAGATAAACGCCATCACTCTGAACATCCCCGCTTCCCTCTTCTTAGCCCAGCTTCTGTTGCTCAGCACGATGTCCTCTGGTCTGGCATATCCCTTGGTCACTTGGGCTCAGCTGTCCCAGCTGCGTCCCCTACCAACTTCTCGTGCACCCCCAGCCTACTGCCTGGCGGGGCAGCGTCAGAAGCAGAAAAGGCCTTAGCGCTGTGCAAGCACTCATCACCAATAACAAACACATCCCTCTTATCAACACTGTTCTCAGCACAAATCTAAACCACAACACCACACGAACTACTCTGAAGACAGCTCTACCCCAGCTGAAACCAGGACAAGAAGCAGGACAGACCACGGCCATCAGGCACGGGCTTTGGCCAGAGCAGCACTCACCACACCCTCCCCACGGGCACCTGGCCCCTTCAGCCCCCCTCCTGAGCCCTCTTCCACAGGCTGCTCCTTCCACCTTTCACCCTGAGCCCTCCCTTTCTCTGCCCCGCTAGCCTCCCCAACTCATTGCCCCCCTCACAAATTATTTCTTCCTCAACAGTCTCAGCTTTTCTCCATTTCTACCCCAAATCGAGAGTTTGCATAGCATTGCCTAGCTCCTCTGGGACTTCAGTGGCATCACTGATGCCATCACGCAAGGCATCCGTGTTGGCCTTGCAAGACCTGACTGCCCACAAGGTCCCCAGCGCTCCCCTCTCTGCACTTTGGCCACTTCCCCCATCTGCAGCCGCCTGCCAGACCCAGCCGGGACACATGCTGCTTGCCGCCCAGACTTCTGCTCTCTTCTCCCGCTGCCCTCTGTCACATCCCGCAAGTTCTCATGTCACCTCCCGTAGGTTCCCATGTCACGTACAGGTGGCTTCAGCCCAGGGCAGGGCCTCACCAGGGGCCCGCTCGTCTTCTCTGCAGCCTTCCCAGCTGCTCTCCTTGATGACCTCATGACACCTGCCTGCTCCTGGCCAATCCCATTGCTGTCATGCCATGACCTCACAAGCAACAGCCCAACTGTCTTGGCTTCGCCTGCCTCTACTAGCCCTTCCCACTGCCCGAGCTGTTAGCCGGGTCACTTTGCAGTTTGTGATGCACTTGATGACGTCACAGTGTCTGCCTCACTGCCGCAAGTCAGTCAGGTTGCTGCAATAGAAACGGCATCACGATCCACCTCCCAGCCACGCATGTCATCTTCACCTTCCTCTGCATCTCCCCTCTCCCAAGCTCTGGAGCACTACCCTTGGAGTGAAAATTCGTCCTCCTGATGGCCAATTTCTACCATCCAAGCAGCACTGTCACACCGTTGGCCTTCACTCAGCATCACCACACCCCACATCCCTACCTTCCGGGCAGAACTTACCTGCGGGCTCACGCAGCCCCATGCTCCCTCCACTGTGAGCCTGGCCTTTGGGCGTGCCCACACTCACAGATATTACCCACTTGGCAGCTCCAAGCCTGGCTCTCTCCAGATCCTGATGTCGCCCCCCTCCTCCTTGCTAGCCCCACTTCACCAGCAAAGCATGTACGCCCAAACACACACACACACACACACACCCCCCACCCCCCTCCCCCACACCCCCCCGCGCCAAGACTGAGCCCAGGAAAGGTAAAAGTGAGACAAGACATGGCTTGAGAGAAAGGCACTTTCATAGGTAAAGCAAGAGCTGCACACGCAAACAATGCAAAATGAGGCCTTCCTTCCCTGCCTCCCACCAGCAGGCAGATGTTTAGCCATTGAAAGGAAAGCAGGGCTTCCTCCCTCCTAACGGCTACTGCGGAAGATAAACGCCATCACTCTGAACATCCCCGCTTCCCTCTTCTTAGCCCAGCTTCTGTTGCTCAGCACGATGTCCTCTGGTCTGGCATATCCCTTGGTCACTTGGGCTCAGCTGTCCCAGCTGCGTCCCCTACCAACTTCTCGTGCACCCCCAGCCTACTGCCTGGCGGGGCAGCGTCAGAAGCAGAAAAGGCCTTAGCGCTGTGCAAGCACTCATCACCAATAACAAACACATCCCTCTTATCAACACTGTTCTCAGCACAAATCTAAACCACAACACCACACGAACTACTCTGAAGACAGCTCTACCCCAGCTGAAACCAGGACAAGAAGCAGGACAGACCACGGCCATCAGGCACGGGCTTTGGCCAGAGCAGCACTCACCACACCCTCCCCACGGGCACCTGGCCCCTTCAAGCCCCCCTCCTGAGCCCTCTTCCACAGGCTGCTCCTTCCACCTTTCACCCTGAGCCCTCCCTTTCTCTGCCCCGCAAGACTCCCCAACTCATTGCCCCCCTCACAAATTATTTCTTCCTCAACAGTCTAAGCTTTTCTCCATTTCTACCCCAAATCGAGAGTTTGCATAGCATTGCCTAGCTCCTCTGGGACTTCAGTGGCATCACTAATGCCATCACGCAAGGCATCCGTGTTGGCCTTGCAAGACCTGACTGCCCACAAGGTCCCCAGCGCTCCCCTCTCTGCACTTTGGCCACTTCCCCCATCTGCAGCCGCCTGCCAGACCCAGCCGGGACACATGCTGCTTGCCGCCCAGACTTCTGCTCTCTTCTCCCGCTGCCCTCTGTCACATCCCGCAAGTTCTCATGTCACCTCCCGTAGGTTCCCATGTCACGTACAGGTGGCTTCAGCCCAGGGCAGGGCCTCACCAGGGGCCCGCTCGTCTTCTCTGCAGCCTTCCCAGCTGCTCTCCTTGATGACCTCATGACACCTGCCTGCTCCTGGCCAATCCCATTGCTGTCATGCCATGACCTCACAAGCAACAGCCCAACTGTCTTGGCTTCGCCTGCCTCTACTAGCCCTTCCCACTGCCCGAGCTGTTAGCCGGGTCACTTTGCAGTTTGTGATGCACTTGATGACGTCACAGTGTCTGCCTCACTGCCGCAAGTCAGTCAGGTTGCTGCAATAGAAACGGCATCACGATCCACCTCCCAGCCACGCATGTCATCTTCACCTTCCTCTGCATCTCCCCTCTCCCAAGCTCTGGAGCACTACCCTTGGAGTGAAAATTCGTCCTCCTGATGGCCAATTTCTACCATCCAAGCAGCACTGTCACACCGTTGGCCTTCACTCAGCATCACCACACCCCACATCCCTACCTTCCTGGCAGAACTTACCTGCGGGCTCACGCAGCCCCATGCTCCCTCCACTGTGAGCCTGGCCTTTGGGCGTGCCCACACTCACAGATATTACCCACTTGGCAGCTCCAAGCCTGGCTCTCTCCAGATCCTGATGTCGCCCCCCTCCTCCTTGCTAGCCCCACTTCACCAGCAAAGCATGTACGCCCAAACACACACACACACACACACACCCCCCACCCCCCTCCCCCACACCCCCCCGCACCAAGACTGAGCCCAGGAAAGGTAAAAGTGAGACAAGACATGGCTTGAGAGAAAGGCACTTTCATAGGTAAAGCAAGAGCTGCACACGCAAACAATGCAAAATGAGGCCTTCCTTCCCTGCCTCCCACCAGCAGGCAGATGTTTAGCCATTGAAAGGAAAGCAGGGCTTCCTCCCTCCTAACGGCTACTGCGGAAGATAAACGCCATCACTCTGAACATCCCCGCTTCCCTCTTCTTAGCCCAGCTTCTGTTGCTCAGCACGATGTCCTCTGGTCTGGCATATCCCTTGGTCACTTGGGCTCAGCTGTCCCAGCTGCGTCCCCTACCAACTTCTCGTGCACCCCCAGCCTACTGCCTGGCGGGGCAGCGTCAGAAGCAGAAAAGGCCTTAGCGCTGTGCAAGCACTCATCACCAATAACAAACACATCCCTCTTATCAACACTGTTCTCAGCACAAATCTAAACCACAACACCACACGAACTACTCTGAAGACAGCTCTACCCCAGCTGAAACCAGGACAAGAAGCAGGACAGACCACGGCCATCAGGCACGGGCTTTGGCCAGAGCAGCACTCACCACACCCTCCCCACGGGCACCTGGCCCCTTCAGCCCCCCTCCTGAGCCCTCTTCCACAGGCTGCTCCTTCCACCTTTCACCCTGAGCCCTCCCTTTCTCTGCCCCGCTAGCCTCCCCAACTCATTGCCCCCCTCACAAATTATTTCTTCCTCAACAGTCTCAGCTTTTCTCCATTTCTACCCCAAATCGAGAGTTTGCATAGCATTGCCTAGCTCCTCTGGGACTTCAGTGGCATCACTGATGCCATCACGCAAGGCATCCGTGTTGGCCTTGCAAGACCTGACTGCCCACAAGGTCCCCAGCGCTCCCCTCTCTGCACTTTGGCCACTTCCCCCATCTGCAGCCGCCTGCCAGACCCAGCCGGGACACATGCCGCTTGCCGCCCAGACTTCTGCTCTCTTCTCCCGCTGCCCTCTGTCACATCCCGCAAGTTCTCATGTCACCTCCCGTAGGTTCCCATCTCACGTACAGGTGGCTTCAGCCCAGGGCAGGGCCTCACCAGGGGCCCACTCGTCTTCTCTGCAGCCTTCCCAGCTGCTCTCCTTGATGACCTCATGACACCTGCCTGCTCCTGGCCAATCCCATTGCTGTCATGCCATGACCTCACAAGCAACAGCCCAACTGTCTTGGCTTCGCCTGCCTCTACTAGCCCTTCCCACTGCCCGAGCTGCTAGCCGGGTCACTTTGCAGTTTGTGATGCACTTGATGACGTCACAGTGTCTGCCTCACTGCCGCAAGTCAGTCAGGTTGCTGCAATAGAAACGGCATCACGATCCACCTCCCAGCCACGCATGTCATCTTCACCTTCCTCTGCGTCTCCCCTCTCCCAAGCTCTGGAGCACTACCCTTGGAGTGAAAATTCGTCCTCCTGATGGCCAATTTCTACCATCCAAGCACCACTGTCACACCGTTGGCCTTCACTCAGCATCACCACACCCCACATCCCTACCTTCCGGGCAGAACTTACCTGCGGGCTCACGCAGCCCCATGCTCCCTCCACTGTGAGCCTGGCCTTTGGGCGTGCCCACACTCACAGATATTACCCACTTGGCAGCTCCAAGCCTGGCTCTCTCCAGATCCTGATGTCGCCCCCCTCCTCCTTGCTAGCCCCACTTCACCAGCAAAGCATGTACGCCCAAACACACACACACACACACACACACACACAACCCACCCCCCTCCCCCACACCCCCCCGCGCCAAGACTGAGCCCAGGAAAGGTAAAAGTGAGACAAGACATGGCTTGAGAGAAAGGCACTTTCATAGGTAAAGCAAGAGCTGCACACGCAAACAATGCAAAATGAGGCCTTCCTTCCCTGCCTCCCACCAGCAGGCAGATGTTTAGCCATTGAAAGGAAAGCAGGGCTTCCTCCCTCCTAACGGCTACTGCGGAAGATAAACGCCATCACTCTGAACATCCCCGCTTCCCTCTTCTTAGCCCAGCTTCTGTTGCTCAGCACGATGTCCTCTGGTCTGGCATATCCCTTGGTCACTTGGGCTCAGCTGTCCCAGCTGCGTCCCCTACCAACTTCTCGTGCACCCCCAGCCTACTGCCTGGCGGGGCAGCGTCAGAAGCAGAAAAGGCCTTAGCGCTGTGCAAGCACTCATCACCAATAACAAACACATCCCTCTTATCAACACTGTTCTCAGCACAAATCTAAACCACAACACCACACGAACTACTCTGAAGACAGCTCTACCCCAGCTGAAACCAGGACAAGAAGCAGGACAGACCACGGCCATCAGGCACGGGCTTTGGCCAGAGCAGCACTCACCACACCCTCCCCACGGGCACCTGGCCCCTTCAAGCCCCCCTCCTGAGCCCTCTTCCACAGGCTGCTCCTTCCACCTTTCACCCTGAGCCTTCCCTTTCTCTGCCCCGCTAGCCTCCCCAACTCATTGCCCCCCTCACAAATTATTTCTTCCTCAACAGTCTAAGCTTTTCTCCATTTCTACCCCAAATCGAGAGTTTGCATAGCATTGCCTAGCTCCTCTGGGACTTCAGTGGCATCACTAATGCCATCACGCAAGGCATCCGTGTTGGCCTTGCAAGACCTGACTGCCCACAAGGTCCCCAGCGCTCCCCTCTCTGCACTTTGGCCACTTCCCCCATCTGCAGCCGCCTGCCAGACCCAGCCGGGACACATGCTGCTTGCCGCCCAGACTTCTGCTCTCTTCTCCCGCTGCCCTCTGTCACATCCCGCAAGTTCTCATGTCACCTCCCGTAGGTTCCCATGTCACGTACAGGTGGCTTCAGCCCAGGGCAGGGCCTCACCAGGGGCCCGCTCGTCTTCTCTGCAGCCTTCCCAGCTGCTCTCCTTGATGACCTCATGACACCTGCCTGCTCCTGGCCAATCCCATTGCTCTCATGCCATGACCTCACAAGCAACAGCCCAACTGTCTTGGCTTCGCCTGCCTCTACTAGCCCTTCCCACTGCCCGAGCTGTTAGCCGGGTCACTTTGCAGTTTGTGATGCACTTGATGACGTCACAGTGTCTGCCTCACTGCCGCAAGTCAGTCAGGTTGCTGCAATAGAAACGGCATCACGATCCACCTCCCAGCCACGCATGTCATCTTCACCTTCCTCTGCATCTCCCCTCTCCCAAGCTCTGGAGCACTACCCTTGGAGTGAAAATTCGTCCTCCTGATGGCCAATTTCTACCATCCAAGCAGCACTGTCACACCGTTGGCCTTCACTCAGCATCACCACACCCCACATCCCTACCTTCCGGGCAGAACTTACCTGCGGGCTCACGCAGCCCCATGCTCCCTCCACTGTGAGCCTGGCCTTTGGGCGTGCCCACACTCACAGATATTACCCACTTGGCAGCTCCAAGCCTGGCTCTCTCCAGATCCTGATGTCGCCCCCCTCCTCCTTGCTAGCCCCACTTCACCAGCAAAGCATGTACGCCCAAACACACACACACACACACACACACCCCACCCCCCTCCCCCACACCCCCCCGCGCCAAGACTGAGCCCAGGAAAGGTAAAAGTGAGACAAGACATGGCTTGAGAGAAAGGCACTTTCATAGGTAAAGCAAGAGCTGCACACGCAAACAATGCAAAATGAGGCCTTCCTTCCCTGCCTCCCACCAGCAGGCAGATGTTTAGCCATTGAAAGGAAAGCAGGGCTTCCTCCCTCCTAACGGCTACTGCGGAAGATAAACGCCATCACTCTGAACATCCCCGCTTCCCTCTTCTTAGCCCAGCTTCTGTTGCTCAGCACGATGTCCTCTGGTCTGGCATATCCCTTGGTCACTTGGGCTCAGCTGTCCCAGCTGCGTCCCCTACCAACTTCTCGTGCACCCCCAGCCTACTGCCTGGCGGGGCAGCGTCAGAAGCAGAAAAGGCCTTAGCGCTGTGCAAGCACTCATCACCAATAACAAACACATCCCTCTTATCAACACTGTTCTCAGCACAAATCTAAACCACAACACCACACGAACTACTCTGAAGATAACTCTACCCCAGCTGAAACCAGGACAAGAAGCAGGACAGACCACGGCCATCAGGCACGGGCTTTGGCCAGAGCAGCACTCACCACACCCTCCCCACGGGCACCTGGCCCCTTCAGCCCCCCTCCTGAGCCCTCTTCCACAGGCTGCTCCTTCCACCTTTCACCCTGAGCCCTCCCTTTCTCTGCCCCGCTAGACTCCCCAACTCATTGCCCCCCTCACAAATTATTTCTTCCTCAACAGTCTAAGCTTTTCTCCATTTCTACCCCAAATCGAGAGTTTGCATAGCATTGCCTAGCTCCTCTGGGACTTCAGTGGCATCACTAATGCCATCACGCAAGGCATCCGTGTTGGCCTTGCAAGACCTGACTGCCCACAAGGTCCCCAGCGCTCCCCTCTCTGCACTTTGGCCACTTCCCCCATCTGCAGCCGCCTGCCAGACCCAGCCGGGACACATGCTGCTTGCCGCCCAGACTTCTGCTCTCTTCTCCCGCTGCCCTCTGTCACATCCCGCAAGTTCTCATGTCACCTCCCGTAGGTTCCCATGTCACGTACAGGTGGCTTCAGCCCAGGGCAGGGCCTCACCAGGGGCCCACTCGTCTTCTCTGCAGCCTTCCCAGCTGCTCTCCTTGATGACCTCATGACACCTGCCTGCTCCTGGCCAATCCCATTGCTGTCATGCCATGACCTCACAAGCAACAGCCCAACTGTCTTGGCTTCGCCTGCCTCTACTAGCCCTTCCCACTGCCCGAGCTGCTAGCCGGGTCACTTTGCAGTTTGTGATGCACTTGATGACGTCACAGTGTCTGCCTCACTGCCGCAAGTCAGTCAGGTTGCTGCAATAGAAACGGCATCACGATCCACCTCCCAGCCACGCATGTCATCTTCAACTTCCTCTGCATCTCCCCTCTCCCAAGCTCTGGAGCACTACCCTTGGAGTGAAAATTCGTCCTCCTGATGGCCAATTTCTACCATCCAAGCAGCACTGTCACACCGTTGGCCTTCACTCAGCATCACCACACCCCACATCCCTACCTTCCGGGCAGAACTTACCTGCGGGCTCACGCAGCCCCATGCTCCCTCCACTGTGAGCCTGGCCTTTGGGCGTGCCCACACTCACAGATATTACCCACTTGGCAGCTCCAAGCCTGGCTCTCTCCAGATCCTGATGTCGCCCCCCCTCCTCCTTGCTAGCCCCACTTCACCAGCAAAGCATGTACGCCCAAACACACAAACACACACCCACACACACAAACACACACCCACCCCCACCCCCCGCGCCAAGACTGAGCCCAGGAAAGGTAAAAGTGAGACAAGACATGGCTTGAGAGAAAGGCACTTTCATAGGTAAAGCAAGAGCTGCACACGCAAACAATGCAAAATGAGGCCTTCCTTCCCTGCCTCCCACCAGCAGGCAGATGTTTAGCCATTGAAAGGAAAGCAGGGCTTCCTCCCTCCTAACGGCTACTGCGGAAGATAAACGCCATCACTCTGAACATCCCCGCTTCCCTCTTCTTAGCCCAGCTTCTGTTGCTCAGCACGATGTCCTCTGGTCTGGCATATCCCTTGGTCACTTGGGCTCAGCTGTCCCAGCTGCGTCCCCTACCAACTTCTCGTGCACCCCCAGCCTACTGCCTGGCGGGGCAGCGTCAGAAGCAGAAAAGGCCTTAGCGCTGTGCAAGCACTCATCACCAATAACAAACACATCCCTCTTATCAACACTGTTCTCAGCACAAATCTAAACCACAACACCACACGAACTACTCTGAAGACAGCTCTACCCCAGCTGAAACCAGGACAAGAAGCAGGACAGACCACGGCCATCAGGCACGGGCTTTGGCCAGAGCAGCACTCACCACACCCTCCCCACGGGCACCTGGCCCCTTCAGCCCCCCTCCTGAGCCCTCTTCCACAGGCTGCTCCTTCCACCTTTCACCCTGAGCCCTCCCTTTCTCTGCCCCGCTAGCCTCCCCAACTCATTGCCCCCCTCACAAATTATTTCTTCCTCAACAGTCTAAGCTTTTCTCCATTTCTACCCCAAATCGAGAGTTTGCATAGCATTGCCTAGCTCCTCTGGGACTTCAGTGGCATCACTAATGCCATCACGCAAGGCATCCGTGTTGGCCTTGCAAGACCTGACTGCCCACAAGGTCCCCAGCGCTCCCCTCTCTGCACTTTGGCCACTTCCCCCATCTGCAGCCGCCTGCCAGACCCAGCCGGGACACATGCTGCTTGCCGCCCAGACTTCTGCTCTCTTCTCCCGCTGCCCTCTGTCACATCCCGCAAGTTCTCATGTCACCTCCCGTAGGTTCCCATGTCACGTACAGGTGGCTTCAGCCCAGGGCAGGGCCTCACCAGGGGCCCGCTCGTCTTCTCTGCAGCCTTCCCAGCTGCTCTCCTTGATGACCTCATGACACCTGCCTGCTCCTGGCCAATCCCATTGCTGTCATGCCATGACCTCACAAGCAACAGCCCAACTGTCTTGGCTTCGCCTGCCTCTACTAGCCCTTCCCACTGCCCGAGCTGTTAGCCGGGTCACTTTGCAGTTTGTGATGCACTTGATGACGTCACAGTGTCTGCCTCACTGCCGCAAGTCAGTCAGGTTGCTGCAATAGAAACGGCATCACGATCCACCTCCCAGCCACGCATGTCATCTTCACCTTCCTCTGCATCTCCCCTCTCCCAAGCTCTGGAGCACTACCCTTGGAGTGAAAATTCGTCCTCCTGATGGCCAATTTCTACCATCCAAGCAGCACTGTCACACCGTTGGCCTTCACTCAGCATCACCACACCCCACATCCCTACCTTCCTGGCAGAACTTACCTGCGGGCTCACGCAGCCCCATGCTCCCTCCACTGTGAGCCTGGCCTTTGGGCGTGCCCACACTCACAGATATTACCCACTTGGCAGCTCCAAGCCTGGCTCTCTCCAGATCCTGATGTCGCCCCCCTCCTCCTTGCTAGCCCCACTTCACCAGCAAAGCATGTACGCCCAAACACACACACACACACACACACCCCCCACCCCCCTCCCCCACACCCCCCCCGCGCCAAGACTGAGCCCAGGAAAGGTAAAAGTGAGACAAGACATGGCTTGAGAGAAAGGCACTTTCATAGGTAAAGCAAGAGCTGCACACGCAAACAATGCAAAATGAGGCCTTCCTTCCCTGCCTCCCACCAGCAGGCAGATGTTTAGCCATTGAAAGGAAAGCAGGGCTTCCTCCCTCCTAACGGCTACTGCGGAAGATAAACGCCATCACTCTGAACATCCCCGCTTCCCTCTTCTTAGCCCAGCTTCTGTTGCTCAGCACGATGTCCTCTGGTCTGGCATATCCCTTGGTCACTTGGGCTCAGCTGTCCCAGCTGCGTCCCCTACCAACTTCTCGTGCACCCCCAGCCTACTGCCTGGCGGGGCAGCGTCAGAAGCAGAAAAGGCCTTAGCGCTGTGCAAGCACTCATCACCAATAACAAACACATCCCTCTTATCAACACTGTTCTCAGCACAAATCTAAACCACAACACCACACGAACTACTCTGAAGATAACTCTACCCCAGCTGAAACCAGGACAAGAAGCAGGACAGACCACGGCCATCAGGCACGGGCTTTGGCCAGAGCAGCACTCACCACACCCTCCCCACGGGCACCTGGCCCCTTCAGCCCCCCTCCTGAGCCCTCTTCCACAGGCTGCTCCTTCCACCTTTCACCCTGAGCCCTCCCTTTCTCTGCCCCGCTAGACTCCCCAACTCATTGCCCCCCTCACAAATTATTTCTTCCTCAACAGTCTAAGCTTTTCTCCATTTCTACCCCAAATCGAGAGTTTGCATAGCATTGCCTAGCTCCTCTGGGACTTCAGTGGCATCACTAATGCCATCACGCAAGGCATCCGTGTTGGCCTTGCAAGACCTGACTGCCCACAAGGTCCCCAGCGCTCCCCTCTCTGCACTTTGGCCACTTCCCCCATCTGCAGCCGCCTGCCAGACCCAGCCGGGACACATGCTGCTTGCCGCCCAGACTTCTGCTCTCTTCTCCCGCTGCCCTCTGTCACATCCCGCAAGTTCTCATGTCACCTCCCGTAGGTTCCCATGTCACGTACAGGTGGCTTCAGCCCAGGGCAGGGCCTCACCAGGGGCCCACTCGTCTTCTCTGCAGCCTTCCCAGCTGCTCTCCTTGATGACCTCATGACACCTGCCTGCTCCTGGCCAATCCCATTGCTGTCATGCCATGACCTCACAAGCAACAGCCCAACTGTCTTGGCTTCGCCTGCCTCTACTAGCCCTTCCCACTGCCCGAGCTGCTAGCCGGGTCACTTTGCAGTTTGTGATGCACTTGATGACGTCACAGTGTCTGCCTCACTGCCGCAAGTCAGTCAGGTTGCTGCAATAGAAACGGCATCACGATCCACCTCCCAGCCACGCATGTCATCTTCAACTTCCTCTGCATCTCCCCTCTCCCAAGCTCTGGAGCACTACCCTTGGAGTGAAAATTCGTCCTCCTGATGGCCAATTTCTACCATCCAAGCAGCACTGTCACACCGTTGGCCTTCACTCAGCATCACCACACCCCACATCCCTACCTTCCGGGCAGAACTTACCTGCGGGCTCACGCAGCCCCATGCTCCCTCCACTGTGAGCCTGGCCTTTGGGCGTGCCCACACTCACAGATATTACCCACTTGGCAGCTCCAAGCCTGGCTCTCTCCAGATCCTGATGTCGCCCCCCTCCTCCTTGCTAGCCCCACTTCACCAGCAAAGCATGTACGCCCAAACACACAAACACACACCCACACACACAAACACACACCCACCCCCACCCCCCGCGCCAAGACTGAGCCCAGGAAAGGTAAAAGTGAGACAAGACATGGCTTGAGAGAAAGGCACTTTCATAGGTAAAGCAAGAGCTGCACACGCAAACAATGCAAAATGAGGCCTTCCTTCCCTGCCTCCCACCAGCAGGCAGATGTTTAGCCATTGAAAGGAAAGCAGGGCTTCCTCCCTCCTAACGGCTACTGCGGAAGATAAACGCCATCACTCTGAACATCCCCGCTTCCCTCTTCTTAGCCCAGCTTCTGTTGCTCAGCACGATGTCCTCTGGTCTGGCATATCCCTTGGTCACTTGGGCTCAGCTGTCCCAGCTGCGTCCCCTACCAACTTCTCGTGCACCCCCAGCCTACTGCCTGGCGGGGCAGCGTCAGAAGCAGAAAAGGCCTTAGCGCTGTGCAAGCACTCATCACCAATAACAAACACATCCCTCTTATCAACACTGTTCTCAGCACAAATCTAAACCACAACACCACACGAACTACTCTGAAGACAGCTCTACCCCAGCTGAAACCAGGACAAGAAGCAGGACAGACCACGGCCATCAGGCACGGGCTTTGGCCAGAGCAGCACTCACCACACCCTCCCCACGGGCACCTGGCCCCTTCAGCCCCCCTCCTGAGCCCTCTTCCACAGGCTGCTCCTTCCACCTTTCACCCTGAGCCCTCCCTTTCTCTGCCCCGCTAGCCTCCCCAACTCATTGCCCCCCTCACAAATTATTTCTTCCTCAACAGTCTAAGCTTTTCTCCATTTCTACCCCAAATCGAGAGTTTGCATAGCATTGCCTAGCTCCTCTGGGACTTCAGTGGCATCACTAATGCCATCACGCAAGGCATCCGTGTTGGCCTTGCAAGACCTGACTGCCCACAAGGTCCCCAGCGCTCCCCTCTCTGCACTTTGGCCACTTCCCCCATCTGCAGCCGCCTGCCAGACCCAGCCGGGACACATGCTGCTTGCCGCCCAGACTTCTGCTCTCTTCTCCCGCTGCCCTCTGTCACATCCCGCAAGTTCTCATGTCACCTCCCGTAGGTTCCCATGTCACGTACAGGTGGCTTCAGCCCAGGGCAGGGCCTCACCAGGGGCCCGCTCGTCTTCTCTGCAGCCTTCCCAGCTGCTCTCCTTGATGACCTCATGACACCTGCCTGCTCCTGGCCAATCCCATTGCTGTCATGCCATGACCTCACAAGCAACAGCCCAACTGTCTTGGCTTCGCCTGCCTCTACTAGCCCTTCCCACTGCCCGAGCTGTTAGCCGGGTCACTTTGCAGTTTGTGATGCACTTGATGACGTCACAGTGTCTGCCTCACTGCCGCAAGTCAGTCAGGTTGCTGCAATAGAAACGGCATCACGATCCACCTCCCAGCCACGCATGTCATCTTCACCTTCCTCTGCATCTCCCCTCTCCCAAGCTCTGGAGCACTACCCTTGGAGTGAAAATTCGTCCTCCTGATGGCCAATTTCTACCATCCAAGCAGCACTGTCACACCGTTGGCCTTCACTCAGCATCACCACACCCCACATCCCTACCTTCCTGGCAGAACTTACCTGCGGGCTCACGCAGCCCCATGCTCCCTCCACTGTGAGCCTGGCCTTTGGGCGTGCCCACACTCACAGATATTACCCACTTGGCAGCTCCAAGCCTGGCTCTCTCCAGATCCTGATGTCGCCCCCCTCCTCCTTGCTAGCCCCACTTCACCAGCAAAGCATGTACGCCCAAACACACACACACACACACACACCCCCCACCCCCCTCCCCCACACCCCCCCGCGCCAAGACTGAGCCCAGGAAAGGTAAAAGTGAGACAAGACATGGCTTGAGAGAAAGGCACTTTCATAGGTAAAGCAAGAGCTGCACACGCAAACAATGCAAAATGAGGCCTTCCTTCCCTGCCTCCCACCAGCAGGCAGATGTTTAGCCATTGAAAGGAAAGCAGGGCTTCCTCCCTCCTAACGGCTACTGCGGAAGATAAACGCCATCACTCTGAACATCCCCGCTTCCCTCTTCTTAGCCCAGCTTCTGTTGCTCAGCACGATGTCCTCTGGTCTGGCATATCCCTTGGTCACTTGGGCTCAGCTGTCCCAGCTGCGTCCCCTACCAACTTCTCGTGCACCCCCAGCCTACTGCCTGGCGGGGCAGCGTCAGAAGCAGAAAAGGCCTTAGCGCTGTGCAAGCACTCATCACCAATAACAAACACATCCCTCTTATCAACACTGTTCTCAGCACAAATCTAAACCACAACACCACACGAACTACTCTGAAGATAACTCTACCCCAGCTGAAACCAGGACAAGAAGCAGGACAGACCACGGCCATCAGGCACGGGCTTTGGCCAGAGCAGCACTCACCACACCCTCCCCACGGGCACCTGGCCCCTTCAGCCCCCCTCCTGAGCCCTCTTCCACAGGCTGCTCCTTCCACCTTTCACCCTGAGCCCTCCCTTTCTCTGCCCCGCTAGCCTCCCCAACTCATTGCCCCCCTCACAAATTATTTCTTCCTCAACAGTCTAAGCTTTTCTCCATTTCTACCCCAAATCGAGAGTTTGCATAGCATTGCCTAGCTCCTCTGGGACTTCAGTGGCATCACTGATGCCATCACGCAAGGCATCCGTGTTGGCCTTGCAAGACCTGACTGCCCACAAGGTCCCCAGCGCTCCCCTCTCTGCACTTTGGCCACTTCCCCCATCTGCAGCCGCCTGCCAGACCCAGCCGGGACACATGCCGCTTGCCGCCCAGACTTCTGCTCTCTTCTCCCGCTGCCCTCTGTCACATCCCGCAAGTTCTCATGTCACCTCCCGTAGGTTCCCATCTCACGTACAGGTGGCTTCAGCCCAGGGCAGGGCCTCACCAGGGGCCCACTCGTCTTCTCTGCAGCCTTCCCAGCTGCTCTCCTTGATGACCTCATGACACCTGCCTGCTCCTGGCCAATCCCATTGCTGTCATGCCATGACCTCACAAGCAACAGCCCAACTGTCTTGGCTTCGCCTGCCTCTACTAGCCCTTCCCACTGCCCGAGCTGCTAGCTGGGTCACTTTGCAGTTTGTGATGCACTTGATGACGTCACAGTGTCTGCCTCACTGCCGCAAGTCAGTCAGGTTGCTGCAATAGAAACGGCATCACGATCCACCTCCCAGCCACGCATGTCATCTTCACCTTCCTCTGCGTCTCCCCTCTCCCAAGCTCTGGAGCACTACCCTTGGAGTGAAAATTCGTCCTCCTGATGGCCAATTTCTACCATCCAAGCAGCACTGTCACACCGTTGGCCTTCACTCAGCATCACCACACCCCACATCCCTACCTTCCGGGCAGAACTTACCTGCGGGCTCACGCAGCCCCATGCTCCCTCCACTGTGAGCCTGGCCTTTGGGCGTGCCCACACTCACAGATATTACCCACTTGGCAGCTCCAAGCCTGGCTCTCTCCAGATCCTGATGTCGCCCCCCTCCTCCTTGCTAGCCCCACTTCACCAGCAAAGCATGTACGCCCAAACACACACACACACACACACACACACACACCCCCCACCCCCCTCCCCCACACCCCCCCGCGCCAAGACTGAGCCCAGGAAAGGTAAAAGTGAGACAAGACATGGCTTGAGAGAAAGGCACTTTCATAGGTAAAGCAAGAGCTGCACACGCAAACAATGCAAAATGAGGCCTTCCTTCCCTGCCTCCCACCAGCAGGCAGATGTTTAGCCATTGAAAGGAAAGCAGGGCTTCCTCCCTCCTAACGGCTACTGCGGAAGATAAACGCCATCACTCTGAACATCCCCGCTTCCCTCTTCTTAGCCCAGCTTCTGTTGCTCAGCACGATGTCCTCTGGTCTGGCATATCCCTTGGTCACTTGGGCTCAGCTGTCCCAGCTGCGTCCCCTACCAACTTCTCGTGCACCCCCAGCCTACTGCCTGGCGGGGCAGCGTCAGAAGCAGAAAAGGCCTTAGCGCTGTGCAAGCACTCATCACCAATAACAAACACATCCCTCTTATCAACACTGTTCTCAGCACAAATCTAAACCACAACACCACACGAACTACTCTGAAGACAGCTCTACCCCAGCTGAAACCAGGACAAGAAGCAGGACAGACCACGGCCATCAGGCACGGGCTTTGGCCAGAGCAGCACTCACCACACCCTCCCCACGGGCACCTGGCCCCTTCAAGCCCCCCTCCTGAGCCCTCTTCCACAGGCTGCTCCTTCCACCTTTCACCCTGAGCCTTCCCTTTCTCTGCCCCGCTAGCCTCCCCAACTCATTGCCCCCCTCACAAATTATTTCTTCCTCAACAGTCTAAGCTTTTCTCCATTTCTACCCCAAATCGAGAGTTTGCATAGCATTGCCTAGCTCCTCTGGGACTTCAGTGGCATCACTAATGCCATCACGCAAGGCATCCGTGTTGGCCTTGCAAGACCTGACTGCCCACAAGGTCCCCAGCGCTCCCCTCTCTGCACTTTGGCCACTTCCCCCATCTGCAGCCGCCTGCCAGACCCAGCCGGGACACATGCTGCTTGCCGCCCAGACTTCTGCTCTCTTCTCCCGCTGCCCTCTGTCACATCCCGCAAGTTCTCATGTCACCTCCCGTAGGTTCCCATGTCACGTACAGGTGGCTTCAGCCCAGGGCAGGGCCTCACCAGGGGCCCGCTCGTCTTCTCTGCAGCCTTCCCATCTGCTCTCCTTGATGACCTCATGACACCTGCCTGCTCCTGGCCAATCCCATTGCTGTCATGCCATGACCTCACAAGCAACAGCCCAACTGTCTTGGCTTCGCCTGCCTCTACTAGCCCTTCCCACTGCCCGAGCTGTTAGCCGGGTCACTTTGCAGTTTGTGATGCACTTGATGACGTCACAGTGTCTGCCTCACTGCCGCAAGTCAGTCAGGTTGCTGCAATAGAAACGGCATCACGATCCACCTCCCAGCCACGCATGTCATCTTCACCTTCCTCTGCATCTCCCCTCTCCCAAGCTCTGGAGCACTACCCTTGGAGTGAAAATTCGTCCTCCTGATGGCCAATTTCTACCATCCAAGCAGCACTGTCACACCGTTGGCCTTCACTCAGCATCACCACACCCCACATCCCTACCTTCCGGGCAGAACTTACCTGCGGGCTCACGCAGCCCCATGCTCCCTCCACTGTGAGCCTGGCCTTTGGGCGTGCCCACACTCACAGATATTACCCACTTGGCAGCTCCAAGCCTGGCTCTCTCCAGATCCTGATGTCGCCCCCCTCCTCCTTGCTAGCCCCACTTCACCAGCAAAGCATGTACGCCCAAACACACAAACACACACCCACACACACAAACACACACCCACCCCCACCCCCCGCGCCAAGACTGAGCCCAGGAAAGGTAAAAGTGAGACAAGACATGGCTTGAGAGAAAGGCACTTTCATAGGTAAAGCAAGAGCTGCACACGCAAACAATGCAAAATGAGGCCTTCCTTCCCTGCCTCCCACCAGCAGGCAGATGTTTAGCCATTGAAAGGAAAGCAGGGCTTCCTCCCTCCTAACGGCTACTGCGGAAGATAAACGCCATCACTCTGAACATCCCCGCTTCCCTCTTCTTAGCCCAGCTTCTGTTGCTCAGCACGATGTCCTCTGGTCTGGCATATCCCTTGGTCACTTGGGCTCAGCTGTCCCAGCTGCGTCCCCTACCAACTTCTCGTGCACCCCCAGCCTACTGCCTGGCGGGGCAGCGTCAGAAGCAGAAAAGGCCTTAGCGCTGTGCAAGCACTCATCACCAATAACAAACACATCCCTCTTATCAACACTGTTCTCAGCACAAATCTAAACCACAACACCACACGAACTACTCTGAAGACAGCTCTACCCCAGCTGAAACCAGGACAAGAAGCAGGACAGACCACGGCCATCAGGCACGGGCTTTGGCCAGAGCAGCACTCACCACACCCTCCCCACGGGCACCTGGCCCCTTCAGCCCCCCTCCTGAGCCCTCTTCCACAGGCTGCTCCTTCCACCTTTCACCCTGAGCCCTCCCTTTCTCTGCCCCGCTAGCCTCCCCAACTCATTGCCCCCCTCACAAATTATTTCTTCCTCAACAGTCTCAGCTTTTCTCCATTTCTACCCCAAATCGAGAGTTTGCATAGCATTGCCTAGCTCCTCTGGGACTTCAGTGGCATCACTGATGCCATCACGCAAGGCATCCGTGTTGGCCTTGCAAGACCTGACTGCCCACAAGGTCCCCAGCGCTCCCCTCTCTGCACTTTGGCCACTTCCCCCATCTGCAGCCGCCTGCCAGACCCAGCCGGGACACATGCCGCTTGCCGCCCAGACTTCTGCTCTCTTCTCCCGCTGCCCTCTGTCACATCCCGCAAGTTCTCATGTCACCTCCCGTAGGTTCCCATGTCACGTACAGGTGGCTTCAGCCCAGGGCAGGGCCTCACCAGGGGCCCACTCGTCTTCTCTGCAGCCTTCCCATCTGCTCTCCTTGATGACCTCATGACACCTGCCTGCTCCTGGCCAATCCCATTGCTGTCATGCCATGACCTCACAAGCAACAGCCCAACTGTCTTGGCTTCGCCTGCCTCTACTAGCCCTTCCCACTGCCCGAGCTGTTAGCCGGGTCACTTTGCAGTTTGTGATGCACTTGATGACGTCACAGTGTCTGCCTCACTGCCGCAAGTCAGTCAGGTTGCTGCAATAGAAACGGCATCACGATCCACCTCCCAGCCACGCATGTCATCTTCACCTTCCTCTGCGTCTCCCCTCTCCCAAGCTCTGGAGCACTACCCTTGGAGTGAAAATTCGTCCTCCTGATGGCCAATTTCTACCATCCAAGCAGCACTGTCACACCGTTGGCCTTCACTCAGCATCACCACACCCCACATCCCTACCTTCCGGGCAGAACTTGCCTGCGGGCTCACGCAGCCCCATGCTCCCTCCACTGTGAGCCTGGCCTTTGGGCGTGCCCACACTCACAGATATTACCCACTTGGCAGCTCCAAGCCTGGCTCTCTCCAGATCCTGATGTCGCCCCCCTCCTCCTTGCTAGCCCCACTTCACCAGCAAAGCATGTACGCCCAAACACACACACACACCCACACACACCCCACCCCCCTCCCCCACACCCCCCCGCGCCAAGACTGAGCCCAGGAAAGGTAAAAGTGAGACAAGACATGGCTTGAGAGAAAGGCACTTTCATAGGTAAAGCAAGAGCTGCACACGCAAACAATGCAAAATGAGGCCTTCCTTCCCTGCCTCCCACCAGCAGGCAGATGTTTAGCCATTGAAAGGAAAGCAGGGCTTCCTCCCTCCTAACGGCTACTGCGGAAGATAAACGCCATCACTCTGAACATCCCCGCTTCCCTCTTCTTAGCCCAGCTTCTGTTGCTCAGCACGATGTCCTCTGGTCTGGCATATCCCTTGGTCACTTGGGCTCAGCTGTCCCAGCTGCGTCCCCTACCAACTTCTCGTGCACCCCCAGCCTACTGCCTGGCGGGGCAGCGTCAGAAGCAGAAAAGGCCTTAGCGCTGTGCAAGCACTCATCACCAATAACAAACACATCCCTCTTATCAACACTGTTCTCAGCACAAATCTAAACCACAACACCACACGAACTACTCTGAAGACAGCTCTACCCCAGCTGAAACCAGGACAAGAAGCAGGACAGACCACGGCCATCAGGCACGGGCTTTGGCCAGAGCAGCACTCACCACACCCTCCCCACGGGCACCTGGCCCCTTCAGCCCCCCTCCTGAGCCCTCCTCCACAGGCTGCTCCTTCCACCTTTCACCCTGAGCCCTCCCTTTCTCTGCCCCGCTAGCCTCCCCAACTCATTGCCCCCCTCACAAATTATTTCTTCCTCAACAGTCTCAGCTTTTCTCCATTTCTACCCCAAATCGAGAGTTTGCATAGCATTGCCTAGCTCCTCTGGGACTTCAGTGGCATCACTGATGCCATCACGCAAGGCATCCGTGTTGGCCTTGCAAGACCTGACTGCCCACAAGGTCCCCAGCGCTCCCCTCTCTGCACTTTGGCCACTTCCCCCATCTGCAGCCGCCTGCCAGACCCAGCCGGGACACATGCCGCTTGCCGCCCAGACTTCTGCTCTCTTCTCCCGCTGCCCTCTGTCACATCCCGCAAGTTCTCATGTCACCTCCCGTAGGTTCCCATCTCACGTACAGGTGGCTTCAGCCCAGGGCAGGGCCTCACCAGGGGCCCGCTCGTCTTCTCTGCAGCCTTCCCAGCTGCTCTCCTTGATGACCTCATGACACCTGCCTGCTCCTGGCCAATCCCATTGCTGTCATGCCATGACCTCACAAGCAACAGCCCAACTGTCTTGGCTTCGCCTGCCTCTACTAGCCCTTCCCACTGCCCGAGCTGCTAGCCGGGTCACTTTGCAGTTTGTGATGCACTTGATGACGTCACAGTGTCTGCCTCACTGCCGCAAGTCAGTCAGGTTGCTGCAATAGAAACGGCATCACGATCCACCTCCCAGCCACGCATGTCATCTTCACCTTCCTCTGCGTCTCCCCTCTCCCAAGCTCTGGAGCACTACCCTTGGAGTGAAAATTCGTCCTCCTGATGGCCAATTTCTACCATCCAAGCAGCACTGTCACACCGTTGGCCTTCACTCAGCATCACCACACCCCACATCCCTACCTTCCTGGCAGAACTTACCTGCGGGCTCACGCAGCCCCATGCTCCCTCCACTGTGAGCCTGGCCTTTGGGCGTGCCCACACTCACAGATATTACCCACTTGGCAGCTCCAAGCCTGGCTCTCTCCAGATCCTGATGTCGCCCCCCTCCTCCTTGCTAGCCCCACTTCACCAGCAAAGCATGTACGCCCAAACACACACACACACACACACACACACCCCCACCACCCCCCCTCCCCCACACCCCCCCGCGCCAAGACTGAGCCCAGGAAAGGTAAAAGTGAGACAAGACATGGCTTGAGAGAAAGGCACTTTCATAGGTAAAGCAAGAGCTGCACACGCAAACAATGCAAAATGAGGCCTTCCTTCCCTGCCTCCCACCAGCAGGCAGATGTTTAGCCATTGAAAGGAAAGCAGGGCTTCCTCCCTCCTAACGGCTACTGCGGAAGATAAACGCCATCACTCTGAACATCCCCGCTTCCCTCTTCTTAGCCCAGCTTCTGTTGCTCAGCACGATGTCCTCTGGTCTGGCATATCCCTTGGTCACTTGGGCTCAGCTGTCCCAGCTGCGTCCCCTACCAACTTCTCGTGCACCCCCAGCCTACTGCCTGGCGGGGCAGCGTCAGAAGCAGAAAAGGCCTTAGCGCTGTGCAAGCACTCATCACCAATAACAAACACATCCCTCTTATCAACACTGTTCTCAGCACAAATCTAAACCACAACACCACACGAACTACTCTGAAGATAACTCTACCCCAGCTGAAACCAGGACAAGAAGCAGGACAGACCACGGCCATCAGGCACGGGCTTTGGCCAGAGCAGCACTCACCACACCCTCCCCACGGGCACCTGGCCCCTTCAGCCCCCCTCCTGAGCCCTCTTCCACAGGCTGCTCCTTCCACCTTTCACCCTGAGCCCTCCCTTTCTCTGCCCCGCTAGCCTCCCCAACTCATTGCCCCCCTCACAAATTATTTCTTCCTCAACAGTCTAAGCTTTTCTCCATTTCTACCCCAAATCGAGAGTTTGCATAGCATTGCCTAGCTCCTCTGGGACTTCAGTGGCATCACTGATGCCATCACGCAAGGCATCCGTGTTGGCCTTGCAAGACCTGACTGCCCACAAGGTCCCCAGCGCTCCCCTCTCTGCACTTTGGCCACTTCCCCCATCTGCAGCCGCCTGCCAGACCCAGCCGGGACACATGCCGCTTGCCGCCCAGACTTCTGCTCTCTTCTCCCGCTGCCCTCTGTCACATCCCGCAAGTTCTCATGTCACCTCCCGTAGGTTCCCATGTCACGTACAGGTGGCTTCAGCCCAGGGCAGGGCCTCACCAGGGGCCCACTCGTCTTCTCTGCAGCCTTCCCAGCTGCTCTCCTTGATGACCTCATGACACCTGCCTGCTCCTGGCCAATCCCATTGCTGTCATGCCATGACCTCACAAGCAACAGCCCAACTGTCTTGGCTTCGCCTGCCTCTACTAGCCCTTCCCACTGCCCGAGCTGTTAGCCGGGTCACTTTGCAGTTTGTGATGCACTTGATGACGTCACAGTGTCTGCCTCACTGCCGCAAGTCAGTCAGGTTGCTGCAATAGAAACGGCATCACGATCCACCTCCCAGCCACGCATGTCATCTTCACCTTCCTCTGCGTCTCCCCTCTCCCAAGCTCTGGAGCACTACCCTTGGAGTGAAAATTCGTCCTCCTGATGGCCAATTTCTACCATCCAAGCAGCACTGTCACACCGTTGGCCTTCACTCAGCATCACCACACCCCACATCCCTACCTTCCTGGCAGAACTTACCTGCGGGCTCACGCAGCCCCATGCTCCCTCCACTGTGAGCCTGGCCTTTGGGCGTGCCCACACTCACAGATATTACCCACTTGGCAGCTCCAAGCCTGGCTCTCTCCAGATCCTGCTGTCGCCCCCCTCCTCCTTGCTAGCCCCACTTCACCAGCAAAGCATGTACGCCCAAACACACACACACACACACACACACACACACCCCACCCCCCTCCCCCACACCCCCCCGCGCCAAGACTGAGCCCAGGAAAGGTAAAAGTGAGACAAGACATGGCTTGAGAGAAAGGCACTTTCATAGGTAAAGCAAGAGCTGCACACGCAAACAATGCAAAATGAGGCCTTCCTTCCCTGCCTCCCACCAGCAGGCAGATGTTTAGCCATTGAAAGGAAAGCAGGGCTTCCTCCCTCCTAACGGCTACTGCGGAAGATAAACGCCATCACTCTGAACATCCCCGCTTCCCTCTTCTTAGCCCAGCTTCTGTTGCTCAGCACGATGTCCTCTGGTCTGGCATATCCCTTGGTCACTTGGGCTCAGCTGTCCCAGCTGCGTCCCCTACCAACTTCTCGTGCACCCCCAGCCTACTGCCTGGCGGGGCAGCGTCAGAAGCAGAAAAGGCCTTAGCGCTGTGCAAGCACTCATCACCAATAACAAACACATCCCTCTTATCAACACTGTTCTCAGCACAAATCTAAACCACAACACCACACGAACTACTCTGAAGATAACTCTACCCCAGCTGAAACCAGGACAAGAAGCAGGACAGACCACGGCCATCAGGCACGGGCTTTGGCCAGAGCAGCACTCACCACACCCTCCCCACGGGCACCTGGCCCCTTCAGCCCCCCTCCTGAGCCCTCTTCCACAGGCTGCTCCTTCCACCTTTCACCCTGAGCCCTCCCTTTCTCTGCCCCGCTAGCCTCCCCAACTCATTGCCCCCCTCACAAATTATTTCTTCCTCAACAGTCTCAGCTTTTCTCCATTTCTACCCCAAATCGAGAGTTTGCATAGCATTGCCTAGCTCCTCTGGGACTTCAGTGGCATCACTGATGCCATCACGCAAGGCATCCGTGTTGGCCTTGCAAGACCTGACTGCCCACAAGGTCCCCAGCGCTCCCCTCTCTGCACTTTGGCCACTTCCCCCATCTGCAGCCGCCTGCCAGACCCAGCCGGGACACATGCCGCTTGCCGCCCAGACTTCTGCTCTCTTCTCCCGCTGCCCTCTGTCACATCCCGCAAGTTCTCATGTCACCTCCCGTAGGTTCCCATCTCACGTACAGGTGGCTTCAGCCCAGGGCAGGGCCTCACCAGGGGCCCACTCGTCTTCTCTGCAGCCTTCCCAGCTGCTCTCCTTGATGACCTCATGACACCTGCCTGCTCCTGGCCAATCCCATTGCTGTCATGCCATGACCTCACAAGCAACAGCCCAACTGTCTTGGCTTCGCCTGCCTCTACTAGCCCTTCCCACTGCCCGAGCTGCTAGCCGGGTCACTTTGCAGTTTGTGATGCACTTGATGACATCACAGTGTCTGCCTCACTGCCGCAAGTCAGTCAGGTTGCTGCAATAGAAACGGCATCACGATCCACCTCCCAGCCACGCATGTCATCTTCACCTTCCTCTGCGTCTCCCCTCTCCCAAGCTCTGGAGCACTACCCTTGGAGTGAAAATTCGTCCTCCTGATGGCCAATTTCTACCATCCAAGCAGCACTGTCACACCGTTGGCCTTCACTCAGCATCACCACACCCCACATCCCTACCTTCCGGGCAGAACTTACCTGCGGGCTCACGCAGCCCCATGCTCCCTCCACTGTGAGCCTGGCCTTTGGGCGTGCCCACACTCACAGATATTACCCACTTGGCAGCTCCAAGCCTGGCTCTCTCCAGATCCTGATGTCGCCCCCCTCCTCCTTGCTAGCCCCACTTCACCAGCAAAGCATGTACGCCCAAACACACACACACACACACACACACACACACCCCACCCCCCTCCCCCACACCCCCCCGCGCCAAGACTGAGCCCAGGAAAGGTAAAAGTGAGACAAGACATGGCTTGAGAGAAAGGCACTTTCATAGGTAAAGCAAGAGCTGCACACGCAAACAATGCAAAATGAGGCCTTCCTTCCCTGCCTCCCACCAGCAGGCAGATGTTTAGCCATTGAAAGGAAAGCAGGGCTTCCTCCCTCCTAACGGCTACTGCGGAAGATAAACGCCATCACTCTGAACATCCCCGCTTCCCTCTTCTTAGCCCAGCTTCTGTTGCTCAGCACGATGTCCTCTGGTCTGGCATATCCCTTGGTCACTTGGGCTCAGCTGTCCCAGCTGCGTCCCCTACCAACTTCTCGTGCACCCCCAGCCTACTGCCTGGCGGGGCAGCGTCAGAAGCAGAAAAGGCCTTAGCGCTGTGCAAGCACTCATCACCAATAACAAACACATCCCTCTTATCAACACTGTTCTCAGCACAAATCTAAACCACAACACCACACGAACTACTCTGAAGACAGCTCTACCCCAGCTGAAACCAGGACAAGAAGCAGGACAGACCACGGCCATCAGGCACGGGCTTTGGCCAGAGCAGCACTCACCACACCCTCCCCATGGGCACCTGGCCCCTTCAGCCCCCCTCCTGAGCCCTCTTCCACAGGCTGCTCCTTCCACCTTTCACCCTGAGCCCTCCCTTTCTCTGCCCCGCTAGCCTCCCCAACTCATTGCCCCCCTCACAAATTATTTCTTCCTCAACAGTCTCAGCTTTTCTCCATTTCTACCCCAAATCGAGAGTTTGCATAGCATTGCCTAGCTCCTCTGGGACTTCAGTGGCATCACTGATGCCATCACGCAAGGCATCCGTGTTGGCCTTGCAAGACCTGACTGCCCACAAGGTCCCCAGCGCTCCCCTCTCTGCACTTTGGCCACTTCCCCCATCTGCAGCCGCCTGCCAGACCCAGCCGGGACACATGCCGCTTGCCGCCCAGACTTCTGCTCTCTTCTCCCGCTGCCCTCTGTCACATCCCGCAAGTTCTCATGTCACCTCCCGTAGGTTCCCATGTCACGTACAGGTGGCTTCAGCCCAGGGCAGGGCCTCACCAGGGGCCCACTCGTCTTCTCTGCAGCCTTCCCAGCTGCTCTCCTTGATGACCTCATGACACCTGCCTGCTCCTGGCCAATCCCATTGCTCTCATGCCATGACCTCACAAGCAACAGCCCAACTGTCTTGGCTTCGCCTGCCTCTACTAGCCCTTCCCACTGCCCGAGCTGCTAGCCGGGTCACTTTGCAGTTTGTGATGCACTTGATGACGTCACAGTGTCTGCCTCACTGCCGCAAGTCAGTCAGGTTGCTGCAATAGAAACGGCATCACGATCCACCTCCCAGCCACGCATGTCATCTTCACCTTCCTCTGCGTCTCCCCTCTCCCAAGCTCTGGAGCACTACCCTTGGAGTGAAAATTCGTCCTCCTGATGGCCAATTTCTACCATCCAAGCAGCACTGTCACACCGTTGGCCTTCACTCAGCATCACCACACCCCACATCCCTACCTTCCGGGCAGAACTTACCTGCGGGCTCACGCAGCCCCATGCTCCCTCCACTGTGAGCCTGGCCTTTGGGCGTGCCCACACTCACAGATATTACCCACTTGGCAGCTCCAAGCCTGGCTCTCTCCAGATCCTGATGTCGCCCTCCTCCTCCTTGCTAGCCCCACTTCACCAGCAAAGCATGTACGCCCAAACACACAAACACACACCCACACACACAAACACACACCCACCCACACCCCCCCGCGCCAAGACTGAGCCCAGGAAAGGTAAAAGTGAGACAAGACATGGCTTGAGAGAAAGGCACTTTCACAGGTAAAGCAAGAGCTGCACACGCAAACAATGCAAAATGAGGCCTTCCTTCCCTGCCTCCCACCAGCAGGCAGATGTTTAGCCATTGAAAGGAAAGCAGGGCTTCCTCCCTCCTAACGGCTACTGCGGAAGATAAACGCCATCACTCTGAACATCCCCGCTTCCCTCTTCTTAGCCCAGCTTCTGTTGCTCAGCACGATGTCCTCTGGTCTGGCATATCCCTTGGTCACTTGGGCTCAGCTGTCCCAGCTGCGTCCCCTACCAACTTCTCGTGCACCCCCAGCCTACTGCCTGGCGGGGCAGCGTCAGAAGCAGAAAAGGCCTTAGCGCTGTGCAAGCACTCATCACCAATAACAAACACATCCCTCTTATCAACACTGTTCTCAGCACAAATCTAAACCACAACACCACACGAACTACTCTGAAGACAGCTCTACCCCAGCTGAAACCAGGACAAGAAGCAGGACAGACCACGGCCATCAGGCACGGGCTTTGGCCAGAGCAGCACTCACCACACCCTCCCCACGGGCACCTGGCCCCTTCAGCCCCCCTCCTGAGCCCTCTTCCACAGGCTGCTCCTTCCACCTTTCACCCTGAGCCCTCCCTTTCTCTGCCCCGCTAGCCTCCCCAACTCATTGCCCCCCTCACAAATTATTTCTTCCTCAACAGTCTCAGCTTTTCTCCATTTCTACCCCAAATCGAGAGTTTGCATAGCATTGCCTAGCTCCTCTGGGACTTCAGTGGCATCACTGATGCCATCACGCAAGGCATCCGTGTTGGCCTTGCAAGACCTGACTGCCCACAAGGTCCCCAGCGCTCCCCTCTCTGCACTTTGGCCACTTCCCCCATCTGCAGCCGCCTGCCAGACCCAGCCGGGACACATGCCGCTTGCTGCCCAGACTTCTGCTCTCTTCCCCCGCTGCCCTCTGTCACATCCCGCAAGTTCTCATGTCACCTCCCGTAGGTTCCCATGTCACGTACAGGTGGCTTCAGCCCAGGGCAGGGCCTCACCAGGGGCCCACTCGTCTTCTCTGCAGCCTTCCCAGCTGCTCTCCTTGATGACCTCATGACACCTGCCTGCTCCTGGCCAATCCCATTGCTGTCATGCCATGACCTCACAAGCAACAGCCCAACTGTCTTGGCTTCGCCTGCCTCTACTAGCCCTTCCCACTGCCCGAGCTGCTAGCCGGGTCACTTTGCAGTTTGTGATGCACTTGATGACGTCACAGTGTCTGCCTCACTGCCGCAAGTCAGTCAGGTTGCTGCAATAGAAACGGCATCACGATCCACCTCCCAGCCACGCATGTCATCTTCACCTTCCTCTGCATCTCCCCTCTCCCAAGCTCTGGAGCACTACCCTTGGAGTGAAAATTCGTCCTCCTGATGGCCAATTTCTACCATCCAAGCACCACTGTCACACCGTTGGCCTTCACTCAGCATCACCACACCCCACATCCCTACCTTCCGGGCAGAACTTACCTGCGGGCTCACGCAGCCCCATGCTCCCTCCACTGTGAGCCTGGCCTTTGGGCGTGCCCACACTCACAGATATTACCCACTTGGCAGCTCCAAGCCTGGCTCTCTCCAGATCCTGATGTCGCCCCCCTCCTCCTTGCTAGCCCCACTTCACCAGCAAAGCATGTACGCCCAAACACACACACACACACACACACACACACACACCCCACCCCCCTCCCCCACACCCCCCCCGCGCCAAGACTGAGCCCAGGAAAGGTAAAAGTGAGACAAGACATGGCTTGAGAGAAAGGCACTTTCATAGGTAAAGCAAGAGCTGCACACGCAAACAATGCAAAATGAGGCCTTCCTTCCCTGCCTCCCACCAGCAGGCAGATGTTTAGCCATTGAAAGGAAAGCAGGGCTTCCTCCCTCCTAACGGCTACTGCGGAAGATAAACGCCATCACTCTGAACATCCCCGCTTCCCTCTTCTTAGCCCAGCTTCTGTTGCTCAGCACGATGTCCTCTGGTCTGGCATATCCCTTGGTCACTTGGGCTCAGCTGTCCCAGCTGCGTCCCCTACCAACTTCTCGTGCACCCCCAGCCTACTGCCTGGCGGGGCAGCGTCAGAAGCAGAAAAGGCCTTAGCGCTGTGCAAGCACTCATCACCAATAACAAACACATCCCTCTTATCAACACTGTTCTCAGCACAAATCTAAACCACAACACCACACGAACTACTCTGAAGATAACTCTACCCCAGCTGAAACCAGGACAAGAAGCAGGACAGACCACGGCCATCAGGCACGGGCTTTGGCCAGAGCAGCACTCACCACACCCTCCCCACGGGCACCTGGCCCCTTCAGCCCCCCTCCTGAGCCCTCTTCCACAGGCTGCTCCTTCCACCTTTCACCCTGAGCCCTCCCTTTCTCTGCCCCGCTAGACTCCCCAACTCATTGCCCCCCCTCACAAATTATTTCTTCCTCAACAGTCTCAGCTTTTCTCCATTTCTACCCCAAATCGAGAGTTTGCATAGCATTGCCTAGCTCCTCTGGGACTTCAGTGGCATCACTGATGCCATCACGCAAGGCATCCGTGTTGGCCTTGCAAGACCTGACTGCCCACAAGGTCCCCAGCGCTCCCCTCTCTGCACTTTGGCCACTTCCCCCATCTGCAGCCGCCTGCCAGACCCAGCCGGGACACATGCCGCTTGCCGCCCAGACTTCTGCTCTCTTCTCCCGCTGCCCTCTGTCACATCCCGCAAGTTCTCATGTCACCTCCCGTAGGTTCCCATGTCACGTACAGGTGGCTTCAGCCCAGGGCAGGGCCTCACCAGGGGCCCACTCGTCTTCTCTGCAGCCTTCCCAGCTGCTCTCCTTGATGACCTCATGACACCTGCCTGCTCCTGGCCAATCCCATTGCTGTCATGCCATGACCTCACAAGCAACAGCCCAACTGTCTTGGCTTCGCCTGCCTCTACTAGCCCTTCCCACTGCCCGAGCTGTTAGCCGGGTCACTTTGCAGTTTGTGATGCACTTGATGACGTCACAGTGTCTGCCTCACTGCCGCAAGTCAGTCAGGTTGCTGCAATAGAAACGGCATCACGATCCACCTCCCAGCCACGCATGTCATCTTCACCTTCCTCTGCGTCTCCCCTCTCCCAAGCTCTGGAGCACTACCCTTGGAGTGAAAATTCGTCCTCCTGATGGCCAATTTCTACCATCCAAGCAGCACTGTCACACCGTTGGCCTTCACTCAGCATCACCACACCCCACATCCCTACCTTCCGGGCAGAACTTACCTGCGGGCTCACGCAGCCCCATGCTCCCTCCACTGTGAGCCTGGCCTTTGGGCGTGCCCACACTCACAGATATTACCCACTTGGCAGCTCCAAGCCTGGCTCTCTCCAGATCCTGCTGTCGCCCCCCTCCTCCTTGCTAGCCCCACTTCACCAGCAAAGCATGTACGCCCAAACACACACACACACACACACACACACACACACCCCACCCCCCTCCCCCACACCCCCCCGCGCCAAGACTGAGCCCAGGAAAGGTAAAAGTGAGACAAGACATGGCTTGAGAGAAAGGCACTTTCATAGGTAAAGCAAGAGCTGCACACGCAAACAATGCAAAATGAGGCCTTCCTTCCCTGCCTCCCACCAGCAGGCAGATGTTTAGCCATTGAAAGGAAAGCAGGGCTTCCTCCCTCCTAACGGCTACTGCGGAAGATAAACGCCATCACTCTGAACATCCCCGCTTCCCTCTTCTTAGCCCAGCTTCTGTTGCTCAGCACGATGTCCTCTGGTCTGGCATATCCCTTGGTCACTTGGGCTCAGCTGTCCCAGCTGCGTCCCCTACCAACTTCTCGTGCACCCCCAGCCTACTGCCTGGCGGGGCAGCGTCAGAAGCAGAAAAGGCCTTAGCGCTGTGCAAGCACTCATCACCAATAACAAACACATCCCTCTTATCAACACTGTTCTCAGCACAAATCTAAACCACAACACCACACGAACTACTCTGAAGACAGCTCTACCCCAGCTGAAACCAGGACAAGAAGCAGGACAGACCACGGCCATCAGGCACGGGCTTTGGCCAGAGCAGCACTCACCACACCCTCCCCACGGGCACCTGGCCCCTTCAGCCCCCCTCCTGAGCCCTCTTCCACAGGCTGCTCCTTCCACCTTTCACCCTGAGCCCTCCCTTTCTCTGCCCCGCTAGCCTCCCCAACTCATTGCCCCCCTCACAAATTATTTCTTCCTCAACAGTCTCAGCTTTTCTCCATTTCTACCCCAAATCGAGAGTTTGCATAGCATTGCCTAGCTCCTCTGGGACTTCAGTGGCATCACTGATGCCATCACGCAAGGCATCCGTGTTGGCCTTGCAAGACCTGACTGCCCACAAGGTCCCCCAGCGCTCCCCTCTCTGCACTTTGGCCACTTCCCCCATCTGCAGCCGCCTGCCAGACCCAGCCGGGACACATGCTGCTTGCCGCCCAGACTTCTGCTCTCTTCTCCCGCTGCCCTCTGTCACATCCCGCAAGTTCTCATGTCACCTCCCGTAGGTTCCCATCTCACGTACAGGTGGCTTCAGCCCAGGGCAGGGCCTCACCAGGGGCCCGCTCGTCTTCTCTGCAGCCTTCCCAGCTGCTCTCCTTGATGACCTCATGACACCTGCCTGCTCCTGGCCAATCCCATTGCTGTCATGCCATGACCTCACAAGCAACAGCCCAACTGTCTTGGCTTCGCCTGCCTCTACTAGCCCTTCCCACTGCCCGAGCTGCTAGCCGGGTCACTTTGCAGTTTGTGATGCACTTGATGACGTCACAGTGTCTGCCTCACTGCCGCAAGTCAGTCAGGTTGCTGCAATAGAAACGGCATCACGATCCACCTCCCAGCCACGCATGTCATCTTCACCTTCCTCTGCATCTCCCCTCTCCCAAGCTCTGGAGCACTACCCTTGGAGTGAAAATTCGTCCTCCTGATGGCCAATTTCTACCATCCAAGCAGCACTGTCACACCGTTGGCCTTCACTCAGCATCACCACACCCCACATCCCTACCTTCCGGGCAGAACTTACCTGCGGGCTCACGCAGCCCCATGCTCCCTCCACTGTGAGCCTGGCCTTTGGGCGTGCCCACACTCACAGATATTACCCACTTGGCAGCTCCAAGCCTGGCTCTCTCCAGATCCTGCTGTCGCCCTCCTCCTCCTTGCTAGCCCCACTTCACCAGCAAAGCATGTACGCCCAAACACACAAACACACACCCACACACACAAACACACACCCACCCACACCCCCCCGCGCCAAGACTGAGCCCAGGAAAGGTAAAAGTGAGACAAGACATGGCTTGAGAGAAAGGCACTTTCATAGGTAAAGCAAGAGCTGCACACGCAAACAATGCAAAATGAGGCCTTCCTTCCCTGCCTCCCACCAGCAGGCAGATGTTTAGCCATTGAAAGGAAAGCAGGGCTTCCTCCCTCCTAACGGCTACTGCGGAAGATAAACGCCATCACTCTGAACATCCCCGCTTCCCTCTTCTTAGCCCAGCTTCTGTTGCTCAGCACGATGTCCTCTGGTCTGGCATATCCCTTGGTCACTTGGGCTCAGCTGTCCCAGCTGCGTCCCCTACCAACTTCTCGTGCACCCCCAGCCTACTGCCTGGCGGGGCAGCGTCAGAAGCAGAAAAGGCCTTAGCGCTGTGCAAGCACTCATCACCAATAACAAACACATCCCTCTTATCAACACTGTTCTCAGCACAAATCTAAACCACAACACCACACGAACTACTCTGAAGACAGCTCTACCCCAGCTGAAACCAGGACAAGAAGCAGGACAGACCACGGCCATCAGGCACGGGCTTTGGCCAGAGCAGCACTCACCACACCCTCCCCATGGGCACCTGGCCCCTTCAGCCCCCCTCCTGAGCCCTCTTCCACAGGCTGCTCCTTCCACCTTTCACCCTGAGCCCTCCCTTTCTCTGCCCCGCTAGCCTCCCCAACTCATTGCCCCCCTCACAAATTATTTCTTCCTCAACAGTCTCAGCTTTTCTCCATTTCTACCCCAAATCGAGAGTTTGCATAGCATTGCCTAGCTCCTCTGGGACTTCAGTGGCATCACTGATGCCATCACGCAAGGCATCCGTGTTGGCCTTGCAAGACCTGACTGCCCACAAGGTCCCCAGCGCTCCCCTCTCTGCACTTTGGCCACTTCCCCCATCTGCAGCCGCCTGCCAGACCCAGCCGGGACACATGCCGCTTGCCGCCCAGACTTCTGCTCTCTTCTCCCGCTGCCCTCTGTCACATCCCGCAAGTTCTCATGTCACCTCCCGTAGGTTCCCATCTCACGTACAGGTGGCTTCAGCCCAGGGCAGGGCCTCACCAGGGGCCCACTCGTCTTCTCTGCAGCCTTCCCAGCTGCTCTCCTTGATGACCTCATGACACCTGCCTGCTCCTGGCCAATCCCATTGCTCTCATGCCATGACCTCACAAGCAACAGCCCAACTGTCTTGGCTTCGCCTGCCTCTACTAGCCCTTCCCACTGCCCGAGCTGCTAGCCGGGTCACTTTGCAGTTTGTGATGCACTTGATGACGTCACAGTGTCTGCCTCACTGCCGCAAGTCAGTCAGGTTGCTGCAATAGAAACGGCATCACGATCCACCTCCCAGCCACGCATGTCATCTTCACCTTCCTCTGCGTCTCCCCTCTCCCAAGCTCTGGAGCACTACCCTTGGAGTGAAAATTCGTCCTCCTGATGGCCAATTTCTACCATCCAAGCAGCACTGTCACACCGTTGGCCTTCACTCAGCATCACCACACCCCACATCCCTACCTTCCGGGCAGAACTTACCTGCGGGCTCACGCAGCCCCATGCTCCCTCCACTGTGAGCCTGGCCTTTGGGCGTGCCCACACTCACAGATATTACCCACTTGGCAGCTCCAAGCCTGGCTCTCTCCAGATCCTGATGTCGCCCTCCTCCTCCTTGCTAGCCCCACTTCACCAGCAAAGCATGTACGCCCAAACACACAAACACACACCCACACACACAAACACACACCCACCCACACCCCCCCGCGCCAAGACTGAGCCCAGGAAAGGTAAAAGTGAGACAAGACATGGCTTGAGAGAAAGGCACTTTCACAGGTAAAGCAAGAGCTGCACACGCAAACAATGCAAAATGAGGCCTTCCTTCCCTGCCTCCCACCAGCAGGCAGATGTTTAGCCATTGAAAGGAAAGCAGGGCTTCCTCCCTCCTAACG
>NW_027461489.1:300000-380840 GCF_030463565.1 Pelecanus crispus | reverse complement strand
GCGGCAGTGGGGGCCGAGGGCTGGCTATAGTTTTGGGGGGTGGCCTCTTTGGCGTGGGAGAAATGCCTGGACGTTCGCAAGCCCCGTGCCGGGTTCGGGCAAAAAACGCCGCCGAGCGTGCCTCGTACGTCGGGGCATAGGTAGCACAGGTGAGACCGCAGCCCCAGTCTCTGTGGTGCCGTGGAAGCGGCGGCAGTGGGAGCACAGGGCTGGCCACAGCTTTGGGGGCTGGCCTCTTTGGCGTGGGAGAAATCCCCGGACGTTCGCAAGCCCCGAGCCGGGTTCGGGCAAAAAACGCCGCCGAGCGTGCCTCGTACGTCGGGGCATAGGTAGCACAGGTGAGACCGCAGCCCCAGTCTCTGTGGTGCCGTGGAAGCGGCGCAGTGGGTGCACAGGGCTGGCCACAGCTTTGGGGGGCTGGGGTCTTTGGTGTGGGAGAAATCCCCGGACGTTCGCAAGCCCCGTGCTGGGTTCGGGCAAAAAACGCCGCCGAGCGTGCCTCGTACGTCAGGGCATAGGTAGCACAGGTGAGACGGCAGCCCCAGTCTCTGTGGTGCCGTGGAAGCGGCAGCAGTGGGTGCACAGGGCTGGCCACAGCTTTGGGGGGCTGGGCTCTTTGGTGTGGGAGAAATCCCCGGACGTTCGCAAGCCCCGTGCCGGGTTCGGGCAAAAAACGCCGCCGAGCGTGCCTCGTATGTCGGGGCATAGGCAGCACAGGTGAGACCGCAGCCCCAGTCTCTGTGGTGCCATGGAAGCGGCGGCAGTGGGGTGCACAGGGGCTGGCCACAGCTTTGGGGGCTGGGCTCTATGGCGTGGGAGAAATCCCCGGACGTTCGCAAGCCCCGTGACGTGTTCAGGCAAAAAACTCCGCCGAGCGTGCCTCATACGTCGGGGCATATTCAGCATAGGTGCGACCGCAGCCCCAGTCTCTGTGGTGCCGTGGAAGCGGCAGCAGTGGGGGCACAGGGCTGGCTGTAGTTTTGGGGGGTGGCCTCTTTGGCGTGTGAGAAATCCCCGGACGTTCGCAAGCCCCGAGCCGGGTTCGGGCAAAAAACGCCGCCGAGAGTGCCTCGTACGTCGGGGCATAGGTAGCACAGGTGAGACCGCAGCCCCAGTCTCTGTGGTGCCGTGGAAGCGGCGGCAGTGGGGGCCAAGGGCTGGCTATAGTTTTGGGGGCTGGGCTTTTTGGTGTGGGAGCAATCCCCGGACGTTCGCAAGCCCCGAGCCGGGTTCGGGCAAAAAACGCCGCCGAGCGTGCCTCATACGTCGGGGCATAGGTAGCACAGGTGAGACCGCAGCCCCAGTCTCTGTGGTGCCGTGGAAGCGGCGGCAGTGGGTGCACAGGGCTGGCCACAGCTTTGGGGGGTGGGCTCTTTGGTGTGGGAGAAATCCCCGGACGTTCGCAAGCCCCGTGCCGGGTTCGGGCAAAAACCGCCGCAGAGCGTGCATTATACGTCGGTGCATAGGTAACAGAGGTGAGACCGAAGCCCCAGTCTCTGTGGTGCCGTGGAAGCGGCGGCAGTGGGGGCACAGGGCTGGCCACAGCTTTGGGGGGTGGCCTGTTTGGCGTGGGAGAAATCCCCGGACGTTCGCAAGCCCCGTGCCGGGTTCGGGCAAAAAACGCCGCCGAGCGTGCCTCGTATGTCGGGGCATAGGTAGCACAGGTGAGACCGCAGCCCAGTCTCTGTGGTGCCGTGGAAGCGGCGGCAATGGGGGCCGATGGCTGGCTATAGTTTTGGGGGTGGCCTCTTTGGCGTGGGAGAAATCCCCGGACGTTCGCAAGCCCCGTGCCGGGTTCGGGCAAAAAACGCCGCCGAGAGTGCCTCGTACGTCGGGGCATAGGTAGCACAGGTGCGACCGCAGCCCCAGTCTCTGTGGTGCCGTGGAAGCGGCAGCAGTGGGGGCACAGGGCTGGCCACAGCTTTGGGGGGTGGCCTGTTTGGCGTGGGAGAAATCCCCGGACGTTCGCAAGCCCCGTGCCGGGTTCGGGCAAAAAACTCCGCCGAGCGTGCCTCGTATGTCGGGGCATAGGTAGCACAGGTGAGACCGCAGCCCCAGTCTCTGTGGTGCCGTGGAAGCGGTGGCAGTGGGGGCCGAGGGCTGGCTATAGTTTTGGGGGGTGGCCTCTTTGGCGTGGGAGAAATCCCCGGACGTTCGCAAGCCCCGAGCCGGGTTCGGGCAAAAAACGCCGCCGAGCGTGCCTCGTACGTCGGGGCATAGGCAGCACAGGTGAGACCGCAGCCCCAGTCTCTGTGGTGCCGTGGAAGCGGCGGCAGTGGGGGCCCAGGGCTGCCTATAGTTTTGGGGGGTGGCCTCTTTGGCGTGGGAGAAACCCCCGGACGTTCGCAAGCCCCGTGCCAGGTTCGGGCAAAAAACGCCGCCGAGCGTGCCTCGTACGTCGGGGCATAGGTAGCACAGGTGAGACCGCAGCCCCAGTCTTAGTGGTGCCGTGGAAGCGGCAGCAGTGGGGGCTGAGGGCTGGCCACAGCTTTGGGGGGTGGCCTCTTTGGCGTGGGAGAAATCCCCGGACATTCGCAAGGCCCGAGCCGGGTTCGGGCAAAAAACGCCGCCGAGCGTGCTTCGTATGTCGGGGCATAGGCAGCACAGGTGCGACCGCAGCCCCAGCCTCTGTGGTGCCGTGGAAGCGGCGGCAGTGGGTGCACAGGGCTGGCCACAGCTTTGGGGGCTGGGCTCTTTGGTGTTGGAGAAATCCCCGGACGTTCGCAAGCCCCGTGCCGGGTTCGGGCAAAAAACGCCGCCGAGCGTGCCTCGTACGTCGGGGCATAGGCAGCACAGGTGCGACCGCAGCCCCAGTCTCTGTGGTGCCGTGGAAGCGGCGGCAGTGGGTGCACAGGGCTGGCTATAGTTTTGGGGGGTGGGATCTTTGGCGTGGGAGAAATCCCCGGACGTTCGCAAGCCCCGTGCCGGGTTCGGGCAAAAAACGCCGCCGAGCGTGCCTCGTATGTCGGGGCATAGGTAGCACAGGTGAGACCGCAGCCCCAGTCTCTGTGGTGCCGTGGAAGCGGCGGCAGTGGGGGCCAAGGGCTGGCTATAGTTTTGGGGGGTGGGCTCTTTGGCGTGGGAGAAATCCCCGGACGTTCGCAAGCCCCGAGCCGGGTTCGGGCAAAAAACGCCGCCGAGCGTGCCTCGTACGTCGGGGCATAGGCAGCACAGGTGAGACCGCAGCCCAAGTCTCTGTGGTGCTGTGGAAGCGGCGGCAGTGGGGGCCAAGGGCTGGCTATAGTTTTGGGGGGTGGCCTCTTTGGTGTGGGAGAAATCCCCGGACGTTCGCAAGCCCCGTGCCGGGTTCGGGCAAAAAACGCCGCCGAGCGTGCCTCGTACGTCGGGGCATAGGTAGCACAGGTGAGACCGCAGCCCCAGTCTTAGTGGTGCCGTGGAAGCGGCGGCAATGGGGGCCGATGGCTGGCCACAGCTTTGGGGGGTGGCCTCTTTGGCGTGGGAGAAATCCCCGGACGTTCGCAAGCCCCGAGCCGGGTTCGGGCAAAAAACGCCGCCGAGCGTGCCTCGTACGTCGGGGCATAGGCAGCACAGGTGCGACCGCAGCCCCAGTCTCTGTGGTGCCGTGGAAGCGGCGGCAGTGGGTGCACAGGGCTGGCCACAGCTTTGGGGGCTGGGCTCTTTGGTGTGGGAGAAATCCCCGGACGTTCGCAAGCCCCGTGCCGGGTTCGGGCAAAAAACGCCGCCGAGCGTGCCTCGTACGTCGGGGCATAGGCAGCACAGGTGCGACCGCAGCCCCAGTCTCTGTGGTGCCGTGGAAGCGGCGGCAGTGGGGGCCAAGGGCTGGCTATAGTTTTGTGGGGTGGCGTCTTTGGCGTGGGAGAAATCCCCGGACGTTCGCAAGCCCCGAGCCGGGTTCGGGCAAAAAACGCCGCCGAGCGTGCCTCGTACGTCGGGGCATAGGTAGCACAGGTGAGACCACAGCCCCAGTCTCTGTGGTGCCGTGGAAGCGGCGGCAGTGGGTGCACAGGGCTGGCCACAGCTTTGGGGGGTGGCCTCTGTGGCGTGGGAGAAATCCCCGGACGTTCGCAAGCCTCGTGCCGGGTTCGGGCAAAAAACGCCGCTGAGCGTGCCTCGTACGTCGGGGCATAATCAGCACAGGTGCGACCGCAGCCCCAGTCTCTGTGGTGCTGTGGAAGCGGCTGCAGTGGGGGCCGAGGGCTGGCTATAGTTTTGGGGGGTGGCCTCTTTGGTGTGAGAGAAATCCCCGGACGTTCGCAAGCCCCGTGCCGGGTTCGGGCAAAAAACTCCGCCGAGCGTGCCTCATACGTCGGGGCATAGGCAGCACAGGTGAGACCGCAGCCCCAGTCTCTGTGGTGCCGTGGAAGCGGCGGCAGTGGGTGCACAGGGCTGGCCACAGCTTTGGGGGGTGGCCTCTTTGGTGTGGGAGAAATCCCCGGACGTTCGCAAGCCCCGTGCCGGGTTCGGGCAAAAAACGCCGCCGAGCGTGCCTCATACGTTGGGGCATAGTCAGCACAGGTGAGACCGCAGCCCCAGTCTCTGTGGTGCCGTGGAAGCGGCGGCAGTGGGGGCCAAGGGCTGGCTATAGTTTTGGGGGGTGGCATCTTTGGCGTGTGAGAAATCCCCGGACGTTCGCAAGCCCCGTGCCGGGTTCGGGCAAAAAACGCCGCCGAGCGTGCCTCGTACGTCTGGGCATAGGTAGCACAGGTGCGACCGCAGCCCCAGTCTCTGTGGTGCCGTGGAAGCGGCGGCAGTGGGTGCACAGGGCTGGCCACAGCTTTGGGGGGTGGCCTCTTTGGTGTGGGAGAAATCCCCGGACGTTCGCAAGCCCCGTGCCGGGTTCGGGCAAAAAACGCCGCCGAGCGTGCCTCGTACGGCGGGGCATAGGCAGCACAGGTGCGACCGCAGCCCCAGTCTTAGTGGTGCCGTGGAAGCGGCGGCAGTGGGGGCCGAGGGCTGGCTATAGTTTTGGGGGCTGGGCTCTTTGGTGTGGGAGAAATCCCCGGACGTTCGCAAGCCCCGTGCCGGGTTCGGGCAAAAAACGCCGCCGAGCGTGCCTCGTACGTCGGGGCATAGGCAGCACAGGTGCGACCGCAGCCCCAGTCTCTGTGGTGCCGTGGAAGCGGCGGCAGTGGGTGCACAGGGCTGGCTACAGTTTTGGGGGGTGGCCTCTTTGGCGTGGGAGAAATCCCCGGACGTTCGCAAGCCCCGTGTCCGGTTCGGGCAAAAAACGCCGCCGAGCGTGCCTCATACGTCGGGGCATAGGTAGCACAGGTGAGACCGCAGCCCCAGTCTCTGTGGTGCCGTGGAAGCGGCGGCAGTGGGGGCCGAGGGCTGCCTATAGTTTTGGGGGGTGGCCTCTTTGGCGTGGGAGAAATGCCTGGACGTTCGCAAGCCCCGTGCCGGGTTCGGGCAAAAAACGCCGCTGAGCGTGCGTCGTACGTCGGGGCATAGGTAGCACAGGTGAGACCGCAGCCCCAGTCTCTGTGGTGCCATGGAAGCGGCAGCAGTGGGTGCACAGGGCTGGCCACAGCTTTGGGGGGTGGCCTCTTTGGCGTGGGAGAAATCCCCGGACGTTCGCAAGCCCCGTGCCGGGTTCGGGCAAAAAACGCCGCCGAGCGTGCCTCGTATGTCGGGGCATAGGTAGCACAGGTGTGACCGCAGCCCCAGTCTCTGTGGTGCCGTGGAAGCGGCGCCAGTGGGGGCACAGGGCTGCGTGTAGTTTTGGGGGGTGGTCTCTTTGGCGTGGGAGAAATCCCCGGACGTTCGCAAGCCCCGTGCCGGGTTCGGGCAAAAAACGCCGCCGAGCGTGCGTCGTACGTCGGGGCATAGGTAGCACAGGTGAGACCGCAGCCCCAGTCTCTGTGGTGCCGTGGAAGCGGCGGCAGTGGGGGCCGAGGGCTGGCTATAGTTTTGGGGGGTGGCCTCTTTGGCGTGGGAGAAATCCCCGGACGTTCGCAAGCCCCGAGCCGGGTTCGGGCAAAAAACGCTGCCGAGCGTGCCTCGTACGTCGGGGCATAGGTAGCACAGGTGAGACCGCAGCCCCAGTCTCTGTGGTGCCATGGATGCAGCGGCAGTGGGTGCGCAGGGCTGGCCACAGCTTTGGGGGCTGGGCTCTTTGGTGTGGGAGAAATCCCCGGACGTTTGGAAGCCCCGAGCCGGGTTCGGGCAAAAAACGCCGCCGAGCGTGCCTCGTACGTCGGGGCATAGGTAGCACAGGTGCGACCAAAGCCCCAGTCTCTGTGGTGCCGTGGAAGCGGCGGCAGTGGGTGCACAGGGCTGGCCACAGCTTTGGGGGCTGGGCTCTTTGGTGTGGGAGAAATCCCCGGACGTTCGCAAGCCCCGTGCCGGGTTCGGGCAAAAAACGCCGCCGAGCGTGCCTCGGACGTCGGGGCATAGGTAGCACAGGTGCGACCGCAGCCCCAGTCTCTGTGGTGCCGTGGAAGCGGCGGCAGTGGGTGCACAGGGCTGGCCACAGCTTTGGGGGGTGGCCTCTTTGGCGTGGGAGAAATCCCCGGACGTTCGCAAGCCCCGTGCCGGGTTCGGGCAAAAAACGCCGCCGAGCGTGCCTCGTACGTCGGGGCATAGGCAGCACAGGTGCGACCGCAGCCCCAGTCTCTGTGGTGCCGTGGAAGCGGCGGCAGTGGGTGCACAGGGCTGGCCACAGCTTTGGGGGGTGGGATCTTTGGTGTGGGAGAAATCCCCGGACGTTCGCAAGCCCCGTGCCCGGTTCGGGCAAAAAACGCCGCCGAGCGTGCCTCGTACGTCGGGGCATAGGTAGCACAGGTGAGACCGCAGCCCCAGTCTTAGTGGTGCTGTGGAAGCGGCGGCAGTGGGGGCCGAGGGCTGGCTATAGTTTTGGGGGCTGGGCTCTTTGGTGTGGGAGAAATCCCCGGACGTTCGCAAGCCCCGTGCCGGGTTCGGGCAAAAAACGCCGCCGAGCGTGCCTCGTACGTCGGGGCATAGGTAGCACAGGTGAGACCGCAGCCCCAGTCTCTGTGGTGCCGTGGAAGCGGCGGCAGTGGGGGCCAAGGGCTGGCTATAGTTTTGGGGGGTGGGCTCTTTGGCGTGGGAGAAATCCCCGGACGTTCGCAAGCCCCGAGCCGGGTTCGGGCAAAAAACTCCGCCGAGCGTGCCTCGTACGTCGGGGCATAGGCAGCACAGGTGAGACCGCAGCCCAAGTCTCTGTGGTGCTGTGGAAGCGGCGGCAGTGGGGGCCAAGGGCTGGCTATAGTTTTGGGGGGTGGCCTCTTTGGTGTGGGAGAAATCCCCGGACGTTCGCAAGCCCCGTGCCGGGTTCGGGCAAAAAACGCCGCCGAGCGTGCCTCGTACGTCGGGGCATAGGTAGCACAGGTGAGACCGCAGCCCCAGTCTTAGTGGTGCCGTGGAAGCGGCGGCAATGGGGGCCGATGGCTGGCCACAGCTTTGGGGGGTGGCCTCTTTGGCGTGGGAGAAATCCCCGGACGTTCGCAAGCCCCGAGCCGGGTTCGGGCAAAAAACGCCGCCGAGCGTGCCTCGTACGTCGGGGCATAGGCAGCACAGGTGCGACCGCAGCCCCAGTCTCTGTGGTGCCGTGGAAGCGGCGGCAGTGGGTGCACAGGGCTGGCCACAGCTTTGGGGGCTGGGCTCTTTGGTGTGGGAGAAATCCCCGGACGTTCGCAAGCCCCGTGCCGGGTTCGGGCAAAAAACGCCGCCGAGCGTGCCTCGTACGGCGGGGCATAGGCAGCACAGGTGCGACCGCAGCCCCAGTCTCTGTGGTGCCGTGGAAGCGGCGGCAGTGGGGGCCAAGGGCTGGCTATAGTTTTGTGGGGTGGCGTCTTTGGCGTGGGAGAAATCCCCGGACGTTCGCAAGCCCCGAGCCGGGTTCGGGCAAAAAACGCCGCCGAGCGTGCCTCGTACGTCGGGGCATAGGTAGCACAGGTGAGACCACAGCCCCAGTCTCTGTGGTGCCGTGGAAGCGGCGGCAGTGGGTGCACAGGGCTGGCCACAGCTTTGGGGGGTGGCCTCTGTGGCGTGGGAGAAATCCCCGGACGTTCGCAAGCCTCGTGCCGGGTTCGGGCCAAAAACGCCGCTGAGCGTGCCTCGTACGTCGGGGCATAATCAGCACAGGTGCGACCGCAGCCCCAGTCTCTGTGGTGCTGTGGAAGCGGCTGCAGTGGGGGCCGAGGGCTGGCTATAGTTTTGGGGGGTGGCCTCTTTGGTGTGAGAGAAATCCCCGGACGTTCGCAAGCCCCGTGCCGGGTTCGGGCAAAAAACTCCGCCGAGCGTGCCTCATACGTCGGGGCATAGGCAGCACAGGTGAGACCGCAGCCCCAGTCTCTGTGGTGCCGTGGAAGCGGCGGCAGTGGGTGCACAGGGCTGGCCACAGCTTTGGGGGGTGGCCTCTTTGGTGTGGGAGAAATCCCCGGACGTTCGCAAGCCCCGTGCCGGGTTCGGGCAAAAAACGCCGCCGAGCGTGCCTCATACGTTGGGGCATAGTCAGCACAGGTGAGACCGCAGCCCCAGTCTCTGTGGTGCCGTGGAAGCGGCGGCAGTGGGGGCCAAGGGCTGGCTATAGTTTTGGGGGGTGGCATCTTTGGCGTGTGAGAAATCCCCGGACGTTCGCAAGCCCCGTGCCGGGTTCGGGCAAAAAACGCCGCCGAGCGTGCCTCGTACGTCGGGGCATAGGTAGCACAGGTGCGACCGCAGCCCCAGTCTCTGTGGTGCCGTGGAAGCGGCGGCAGTGGGTGCACAGGGCTGGCCACAGCTTTGGGGGGTGGCCTCTTTGGTGTGGGAGAAATCCCCGGACGTTCGCAAGCCCCGTGCCGGGTTCGGGCAAAAAACGCCGCCGAGCGTGCCTCGTACGGCGGGGCATAGGCAGCACAGGTGCGACCGCAGCCCCAGTCTTAGTGGTGCCGTGGAAGCGGCGGCAGTGGGGGTCGAGGGCTGGCTATAGTTTTGGGGGCTGGGCTCTTTGGTGTGGGAGAAATCCCCGGACGTTCGCAAGCCCCGTGCCGGGTTCGGGCAAAAAACGCCGCCGAGCGTGCCTCGTACGTCGGGGCATAGGCAGCACAGGTGCGACCGCAGCCCCAGTCTCTGTGGTGCCGTGGAAGCGGCGGCAGTGGGTGCACAGGGCTGGCTATAGTTTTGGGGGGTGGCCTCTTTGGCGTGGGAGAAATCCCCGGACGTTCGCAAGCCCCGTGTCCGGTTCGGGCAAAAAACGCCGCCGAGCGTGCCTCATACGTCGGGGCATAGGTAGCACAGGTGAGACCGCAGCCCCAGTCTCTGTGGTGCCGTGGAAGCGGCGGCAGTGGGGGCCGAGGGCTGCCTATAGTTTTGGGGGGTGGCCTCTTTGGCGTGGGAGAAATGCCTGGACGTTCGCAAGCCCCGTGCCGGGTTCGGGCAAAAAACGCCGCTGAGCGTGCGTCGTACGTCGGGGCATAGGTAGCACAGGTGAGACCGCAGCCCCAGTCTCTGTGGTGCCATGGAAGCGGCAGCAGTGGGTGCACAGGGCTGGCCACAGCTTTGGGGGGTGGCCTCTTTGGCGTGGGAGAAATCCCCGGACGTTCGCAAGCCCCGTGCCGGGTTCGGGCAAAAAACGCCGCCGAGCGTGCCTCGTACGGCGGGGCATAGGTAGCACAGGTGTGACCGCAGCCCCAGTCTTAGTGGTGCCGTGGAAGCGGCGGCAGTGGATGCACAGGGCTGGCTACAGCTTTGGGGGGTGGCCTCTTTGGTGTGGGAGAAATCCCTGGACGTTTGCAAGCCCCGTGACGGGTTCGGGCAAAAAACGCCGCCGAGCGTGCCTCGTATGTCGGGGCATAGGTAGCACAGGTGAGACCGCAGCCCCAGTCTCTGTGGTGCCGTGGAAGCGGCGGCAGTGGGGGCCGAGGGCTGGCTATAGTTTTGGGGGCTGGGCTCTTTGGTGTGGGAGAAATCCCCGGACATTCGCAAGCCCCGTGCCGGGTTCGGGCAAAAAACGCCGCTGAGCGTGCCTCATACGTCGGGGCATAGGTAGCACAGGTGTGACCGCAGCCCCAGTCTCTGTGGTGCCGTGGAAGCGGCGCCATTGGGGGCACAGGGCTGCGTGTAGTTTTGGGGGGTGGTCTCTTTGGCGTGGGAGAAATCCCCGGACGTTCGCAAGCCCCGTGCCGGGTTCGGGCAAAAAACGCCGCCGAGCGTGCGTCGTACGTCGGGGCATAGGTAGCACAGGTGAGACCGCAGCCCCAGTCTCTGTGGTGCCGTGGAAGCGGCGGCAGTGGGGGCCGAGGGCTGGCTATAGTTTTGGGGGGTGGCCTCTTTGGCGTGGGAGAAATCCCCGGACGTTCGCAAGCCCCGAGCCGGGTTCGGGCAAAAAACGCTGCCGAGCGTGCCTCGTACGTCGGGGCATAGGTAGCACAGGTGAGACCGCAGCCCCAGTCTCTGTGGTGCCATGGAAGCAGCGGCAGTGGGTGCGCAGGGCTGGCCACAGCTTTGGGGGCTGGGCTCTTTGGTGTGGGAGAAATCCCCGGACGTTTGCAAGCCCCGAGCCGGGTTCGGGCAAAAAACGCCGCCGAGCGTGCCTCGTACGTCGGGGCATAGGTAGCACAGGTGCGACCAAAGCCCCAGTCTCTGTGGTGCCGTGGAAGCGGCGGCAGTGGGTGCACAGGGCTGGCCACAGCTTTGGGGGCTGGGCTCTTTGGTGTGGGAGAAATCCCCGGACGTTCGCAAGCCCCGTGCCGGGTTCGGGCAAAAAACGCCGCCGAGCGTGCCTCGGACGTCGGGGCATAGGTAGCACAGGTGCGACCGCAGCCCCAGTCTCTGTGGTGCCGTGGAAGCGGCGGCAGTGGGTGCACAGGGCTGGCCACAGCTTTGGGGGGTGGCCTCTTTGGCGTGGGAGAAATCCCCGGACGTTCGCAAGCCCCGTGCCGGGTTCGGGCAAAAAACGCCGCCGAGCGTGCCTCGTACGTCGGGGCATAGGCAGCACAGGTGCGACTGCAGCCCCAGTCTCTGTGGTGCCGTGGAAGCGGCGGCAGTGGGTGCACAGGGCTGGCCACAGCTTTGGGGGGTGGGATCTTTGGTGTGGGAGAAATCCCCGGACGTTCGCAAGCCCCGTGCCCGGTTCGGGCAAAAAACGCCGCCGAGCGTGCCTCGTACGTCGGGGCATAGGTAGCACAGGTGAGACCGCAGCCCCAGTCTTAGTGGTGCTGTGGAAGCGGCAGCAGTGGGGGCTGAGGGCTGGCCACAGCTTTGGGGGGTGGCCTCTTTGGCGTGGGAGAAATCCCCGGACATTCGCAAGCCCCGAGCCGGGTTCGGGCAAAAAACGCCGCCGAGCGTGCTTCGTATGTCGGGGCATAGGCAGCACAGGTGCGACCGCAGCCCCAGCCTCTGTGGTGCTGTGGAAGCGGCGGCAGTGGGTGCACAGGGCTGGCCACAGCTTTGGGGGCTGGGCTCTTTGGTGTTGGAGAAATCCCCGGACGTTCGCAAGCCCCGTGCCGGGTTCGGGCAAAAAACGCCGCCGAGCGTGCCTCGTACGTCGGGGCATAGGCAGCACAGGTGTGACCGCAGCCCCAGTCTCTGTGGTGCCGTGGAAGCGGCGGCAGTGGGGGCACAGGGCTGCCTATAGTTTTGGGGGGTGGGATCTTTGGCGTGGGAGAAATCCCCGGACGTTCGCAAGCCCCGTGCCGGGTTCGGGCAAAAAACGCCGCCGAGCGTGCCTCGTACATCAGGGCATAGGTAGCACAGGTGAGACCGCAGCCCCAGTCTCTGTGGTGCCGTGGAAGCGGCGCAGTGGGTGCACAGGGCTGGCCACAGCTTTGGGGGGTGGCCTCTTTGGTGTGGGAGAATTCCCCGGACGTTCGCAAGCCCCGTGCCGGGTTCGGGCAAAAAACGCCGCCGAGCGTGCCTCGTACGTCGGGGCATAGGTAGCACAGGTGAGACCGCAGCCCCAGTCTCTGTGGTGCCGTGGAAGCGGCGGCAGTGGGGGCCAAGGGCTGGCTATAGTTTTGGGGGGTGGCCTGTTTGGTGTGGGAGAAATCCCCGGACGTTCGCAAGCCCCGTGCCGGGTTCGGGCAAAAAACGCCGCCGAGCGTGCCTCGTACGTCGGGGCATAGGTAGCACAGGTGCGACCGCAGCCCCAGTCTCTGTGGTGCCGTGGAAGCGGCGGCAGTGGGTGCACAGGGCTGGCCACAGCTTTGGGGGGTGGCCTCTTTGGCGTGGGAGAAATCCCCGGACGTTCGCAAGCCCCGTGCCGGGTTCGGGCAAAAAACGCCGCCGAGCGTGCCTCGTACGGCGGGGCATAGGCAGCACAGGTGCGACCGCAGCCCCAGTCTTAGTGGTGCTGTGGAAGCGGCGGCAGTGGGGGCACAGGGCTGGCCACAGCTTTGGGGGGTGGCCTGTTTGGCGTGGGAGAAATCCCCGGACGTTCGCAAGCCCCGAGCCGGGTTCGGGCAAAAAACGCCGCCGAGCGTGCCTCGTACGGCGGGGCATAGGTAGCACAGGTGAGACCGCAGCCCCAGTCTCTGTGGTGCCGTGGAAGCGGCGGCAGTGGGTGCACAGGGCTGGCCACAGCTTTGGGGGGTGGCCTCTTTGGCGTGGGAGAAATCCCCGGACGTTCGCAAGCCCCGAGCCGGGTTCGGGCAAAAAATGCCGCCGAGCGTGCCTCGTACGTCGGGGCATAGGTAGCACAGGTGAGACCGCAGCCCCAATCTTAGTGGTGCCATGGAAGTGGTGGCAGTGGGTGCACAGGGCTGGCCACAGCTTTGGGGGGTGGCCTCTTTGGTGTGGGAGAAATCCCCGGACGTTCGCAAGCCCCGAGCCGGGTTCGGGCAAAAAACGCCGCCGAGCGTGCCTCGTACGGCGGGGCATAGGCAGCACAGGTGAGACCGCAGCCCCAGTCTCTGTGGTGCCGTGGAAGCGGCGGCAGTGGGTGCACAGGGCTGGCCACAGCTTTGGGGGGTGGCCTCTTTGGCGTGGGAGAAATCCCCGGACGTTCGCAAGCCCCGAGCCGGGTTCGGGCAAAAAATGCCGCCGAGCGTGCCTCGTACGTCGGGGCATAGGTAGCACAGGTGAGACCGCAGCCCCAATCTTAGTGGTGCCATGGAAGTGGTGGCAGTGGGTGCACAGGGCTGGCCACAGCTTTGGGGGGTGGCCTCTTTGGTGTGGGAGAAATCCCCGGACGTTCGCAAGCCCCGAGCCGGGTTCGGGCAAAAAACGCCGCCGAGCGTGCCTCGTACGTCGGGGCATAGGTAGCACAGGTGCGACCGCAGCCCCAGTCTTAGTGGTGCCGTGGAAGCGGCGGCAGTGGGTGCACAGGGCTGGCCACAGCTTTGGGGGCTGGGGTCTTTGGTGTGGGAGAAATCCCCGGACGTTCGCAAGCCCCGTGCTGGGTTCGGGCAAAAAACGCTGCCGAGCGTGCCTCGTACGTCGGGGCATAGGCAGCACAGGTGCGACCGCAGCCCCAGTCTCTGTGGTGCCGTGGAAGCGGCGGCAGTGGGGGCCCAGGGCTGCCTATAGTTTTGGGGGGTGGCCTCTTTGGCGTGGGAGAAACCCCCGGACGTTCGCAAGCCCTGTGCCAGGTTCGGGCAAAAAACGCCGCCGAGCGTGCCTCGTACGTCGGGGCATAGGTAGCACAGGTGAGACCGCAGCCCCAGTCTTAGTGGTGCCGTGGAAGCGGCAGCAGTGGGGGCTGAGGGCTGGCCACAGCTTTGGGGGGTGGCCTCTTTGGCGTGGGAGAAATCCCCGGACATTCGCAAGCCCCGAGCCGGGTTCGGGCAAAAAACGCCGCCGAGCGTGCTTCGTATGTCGGGGCATAGGCAGCACAGGTGCGACCGCAGCCCCAGCCTCTGTGGTGCCGTGGAAGCGGCGGCAGTGGGTGCACAGGGCTGGCCACAGCTTTGGGGGCTGGGCTCTTTGGTGTTGGAGAAATCCCCGGACGTTCGCAAGCCCCGTGCCGGGTTCGGGCAAAAAACGCCGCCGAGCGTGCCTCGTACGTCGGGGCATAGGCAGCACAGGTGCGACCGCAGCCCCAGTCTTAGTGGTGCCGTGGAAGCGGCGCCAGTGGGGGCACAGGGCTGGCTATAGTTTTGGGGGGTGGGATCTTTGGCGTGGGAGAAATCCCCGGACGTTCGCAAGCCCCGTGCCGGGTTCGGGCAAAAAACGCCGCCGAGCGTGCCTCGTACGTCGGGGCATAGGTAGCACAGGTGAGACCGCAGCCCCAGTCTCTGTGGTGCCGTGGAAGCGGCGCAGTGGGTGCACAGGGCTGGCCACAGCTTTGGGGGGTGGCCTCTTTGGTGTGGGAGAAATCCCCGGACGTTCGCAAGCCCCGTGCCGGGTTCGGGCAAAAAACGCCGCCGAGCGTGCCTCGTACGTCGGGGCATAGGTAGCACAGGTGAGACCGCAGCCCCAGTCTCTGTGGTGCCGTGGAAGCGGCGGCAGTGGGGGCCAAGGGCTGGCTATAGTTTTGGGGGGTGGCCTGTTTGGTGTGGGAGAAATCCCCGGACGTTCGCAAGCCCCGTGCCGGGTTCGGGCAAAAAACGCCGCCGAGCGTGCCTCGTACGTCGGGGCATAGGTAGCACAGGTGCGACCGCAGCCCCAGTCTCTGTGGTGCCGTGGAAGCGGCGGCAGTGGGTGCACAGGGCTGGCCACAGCTTTGGGGGGTGGCCTCTTTGGCGTGGGAGAAATCCCCGGACGTTCGCAAGCCCCGTGCCGGGTTCGGGCAAAAAACGCCGCCGAGCGTGCCTCGTACGGCGGGGCATAGGCAGCACAGGTGCGACCGCAGCCCCAGTCTTAGTGGTGCTGTGGAAGCGGCGGCAGTGGGGGCACAGGGCTGGCCACAGCTTTGGGGGGTGGCCTGTTTGGCGTGGGAGAAATTCCCGGACGTTCGCAAGCCCCGTGCCGGGTTCGGGCAAAAAACGCCGCCGAGCGTGCCTCGTACGTCGGGGCATAGGCAGCACAGGTGCGACCGCAGCCCCAGTCTTAGTGGTGCCGTGGAAGCGGCGGCAGTGGGTGCACAGGGCTGGCCACAGCTTTGGGGGGTGGCCTCTTTGGTGTGGGAGAAATGCCCGGACGTTCGCAAGCCCCGTGCCGGGTTCGGGCAAAAAACGCCGCCGAGCGTGCCTCGTACGGCGGGGCATAGGTAGCACAGGTGCGACCGCAGCCCCAGTCTCTGTGGTGCCGTGGAAGCGGCGGCAGTGGGGGCCAAGGGCTGGCTATAGTTTTGGGGGGTGGCCTCTTTGGCGTGGGAGAAATCCCCGGACGTTCGTAAGCCCTGTGCCGGGTTCGGGCAAAAAACGCCGCCGAGAGTGCCTCGTACGTCGGGGCATAGGTAGCACAGGTGAGACCGCAGCCCCAGTCTCTGTGGTGCCGTGGAAGCGGCAGCAGTGGGGGCACAGGGCTGGCCACAGCTTTGGGGGGTGGGATCTTTGGCGTGGGAGAAATCCCCGGACGTTCGCAAGCCCCGTGCCGGGTTCGGGCAAAAAACGCCGCCGAGCGTGCCTCGTATGTCGGGGCATAGGTAGCACAGGTGAGACCGCAGCCCCAGTCTTAGTGGTGCCGTGGAAGCGGCGGCAATGGGGGCCGATGGCTGGCCACAGCTTTGGGGGGTGGCCTCTTTGGCGTGGGAGAAATCCCCGGACGTTCGCAAGCCCCGAGCCGGGTTCGGGCAAAAAACGCCGCCGAGCGTGCCTCGTACGTCGGGGCATAGGCAGCACAGGTGAGACCGCAGCCCCAGTCTCTGTGGTGCCGTGGAAGCGGCGGCAGTGGGTGCACAGGGCTGGCCACAGCTTTGGGGGGTGGCCTCTTTGGTGTGGGAGAAATCCCCGGACGTTCGCAAGCCCCGAGCCGGGTTCGGGCAAAAAACGCCGCCGAGCGTGCCTCGTACGGCGGGGCATAGGTAGCACAGGTGAGACCGCAGCCCCAGTCTCTGTGGTGCCGTGGAAGCGGCGGCAGTGGGTGCACAGGGCTGGCCACAGCTTTGGGGGGTGGCCTCTTTGGTGTGGGAGAAATCCCCGGACGTTCGCAAGCCCCGAGCCGGGTTCGGGCAAAAAACGCCGCCGAGCGTGCCTCGTACGGCGGGGCATAGGTAGCACAGGTGAGACCGCAGCCCCAGTCTCTGTGGTGCCGTGGAAGCGGCGGCAGTGGGTGCACAGGGCTGGCCACAGCTTTGGGGGGTGGCCTCTTTGGCGTGGGAGAAATCCCCGGACGTTCGCAAGCCCCGAGCCGGGTTCGGGCAAAAAAAGCCGCCGAGCGTGCCTCGTACGTCGGGGCATAGGTAGCACAGGTGAGACCGCAGCCCCAATCTTAGTGGTGCCATGGAAGTGGTGGCAGTGGGTGCACAGGGCTGGCCACAGCTTTGGGGGCTGGGGTCTTTGGTGTGGGAGAAATCCCCGGACGTTCGCAAGCCCCGTGCTGGGTTCGGGCAAAAAACGCCGCCGAGCGTGCCTCGTACGTCGGGGCATAGGCAGCACAGGTGCGACCGCAGCCCCAGTCTCTGTGGTGCTGTGGAAGCGGCGGCAGTGGGGGCCGAGGGCTGCCTATAGTTTTGGGGGGTGGCCTCTTTGGCGTGGGAGAAACCCCCGGACGTTCGCAAGCCCCGTGCCAGGTTCGGGCAAAAAACGCCGCCGAGCGTGCCTCGTACGTTGGGGCATAGGTAGCATAGGTGAGACCGCAGCCCCAGTCTTAGTGGTGCCGTGGAAGCGGCAGCAGTGGGGGCTGAGGGCTGGCCACAGCTTTGGGGGGTGGCCTCTTTGGCGTGGGAGAAATCCCCGGACATTCGCAAGCCCCGAGCCGGGTTCGGGCAAAAAACGCCGCCGAGCGTGCTTCGTATGTCGGGGCATAGGCAGCACAGGTGCGACCGCAGCCCCAGTCTCTGTGGTGCCGTGGAAGCGGCGGCAGTGGGTGCACAGGGCTGGCCACAGCTTTGGGGGCTGGGCTCTTTGGTGTTGGAGAAATCCCCGGACGTTCGCAAGCCCCGTGCCGGGTTCGGGCAAAAAACGCCGCCGAGCGTGCCTCGTACGTCGGGGCATAGGCAGCACAGGTGCGACCGCAGCCCCAGTCTCTGTGGTGCCGTGGAAGCGGTGGCAGTGGGGGCCGAGGGCTGGCTATAGTTTTGTGGGGTGGCCTCTTTGGCGTGGGAGAAATCCCCGGACGTTCGCAAGCCCCGTGCCGGGTTCGGGCAAAAAACGCCGCCGAGCGTGCCTCGTACGTCGGGGCATAGGCAGCACAGGTGAGACCGCAGCCCCAGTCTCTGTGGTGCCGTGGAAGCGGCGGCAGTGGGTGCACAGGGCTGGCCACAGCTTTGGGGGGTGGCCTCTTTGGTGTGGGAGAAATCCCCGGACGTTCGCAAGCCCCGTGCCGGGTTCGGGCAAAAAACGCCGCCGAGCGTGCCTCGTACGTCGGGGCATAGGTAGCACAGGTGCGACCGCAGCCCCAGTCTCTGTGGTGCCGTGGAAGCGGCGGCAGTGGGTGCACAGGGCTGGCCACAGCTTTGGGGGGTGGCCTCTTTGGCGTGGGAGAAATCCCCGGACGTTCGCAAGCCCCGTGCCGGGTTCGGGCAAAAAACGCCGCCGAGCGTGCCTCGTACGGCGGGGCATAGGCAGCACAGGTGCGACCGCAGCCCCAGTCTTAGTGGTGCTGTGGAAGCGGCGGCAGTGGGGGCACAGGGCTGGCCACAGCTTTGGGGGGTGGCCTGTTTGGCGTGGGAGAAATTCCCGGACGTTCGCAAGCCCCGTGCCGGGTTCGGGCAAAAAACGCCGCCGAGCGTGCCTCGTACGTCGGGGCATAGGCAGCACAGGTGCGACCGCAGCCCCAGTCTTAGTGGTGCCGTGGAAGCGGCGGCAGTGGGTGCACAGGGCTGGCCACAGCTTTGGGGGGTGGCCTCTTTGGTGTGGGAGAAATGCCCGGACGTTCGCAAGCCCCGTGCCGGGTTCGGGCAAAAAACGCCGCCGAGCGTGCCTCGTACGGCGGGGCATAGGCAGCACAGGTGCGACCGCAGCCCCAGTCTCTGTGGTGCCGTGGAAGCGGCGGCAGTGGGGGCCAAGGGCTGGCTATAGTTTTGGGGGGTGGCCTCTTTGGCGTGGGAGAAATCCCCGGACGTTCGTAAGCCCTGTGCCGGGTTCGGGCAAAAAACGCCGCCGAGAGTGCCTCGTACGTCGGGGCATAGGTAGCACAGGTGAGACCGCAGCCCCAGTCTCTGTGGTGCCGTGGAAGCGGCAGCAGTGGGGGCACAGGGCTGGCCACAGCTTTGGGGGGTGGGATCTTTGGCGTGGGAGAAATCCCCGGACGTTCGCAAGCCCCGTGCCGGGTTCGGGCAAAAAACGCCGCCGAGCGTGCCTCGTATGTCGGGGCATAGGTAGCACAGGTGAGACCGCAGCCCCAGTCTTAGTGGTGCCGTGGAAGCGGCGGCAATGGGGGCCGATGGCTGGCCACAGCTTTGGGGGGTGGCCTCTTTGGTGTGGGAGAAATCCCCGGACGTTCGCAAGCCCCGAGCCGGGTTCGGGCAAAAAACGCCGCCGAGCGTGCCTCGTACGGCGGGGCATAGGTAGCACAGGTGAGACCGCAGCCCCAGTCTCTGTGGTGCCGTGGAAGCGGCGGCAGTGGGTGCACAGGGCTGGCCACAGCTTTGGGGGGTGGCCTCTTTGGTGTGGGAGAAATCCCCGGACGTTCGCAAGCCCCGAGCCGGGTTCGGGCAAAAAACGCCGCCGAGCGTGCCTCGTACGGCGGGGCATAGGTAGCACAGGTGAGACCGCAGCCCCAGTCTCTGTGGTGCCGTGGAAGCGGCGGCAGTGGGTGCACAGGGCTGGCCACAGCTTTGGGGGGTGGCCTCTTTGGCGTGGGAGAAATCCCCGGACGTTCGCAAGCCCCGAGCCGGGTTCGGGCAAAAAATGCCGCCGAGCGTGCCTCGTACGTCGGGGCATAGGTAGCACAGGTGAGACCGCAGCCCCAATCTTAGTGGTGCCATGGAAGTGGTGGCAGTGGGTGCACAGGGCTGGCCACAGCTTTGGGGGCTGGGGTCTTTGGTGTGGGAGAAATCCCCGGACGTTCGCAAGCCCCGTGCTGGGTTCGGGCAAAAAACGCCGCCGAGCGTGCCTCGTACGTCGGGGCATAGGCAGCACAGGTGCGACCGCAGCCCCAGTCTCTGTGGTGCTGTGGAAGCGGCGGCAGTGGGGGCCGAGGGCTGCCTATAGTTTTGGGGGGTGGCCTCTTTGGCGTGGGAGAAACCCCCGGACGTTCGCAAGCCCCGTGCCAGGTTCGGGCAAAAAACGCCGCCGAGCGTGCCTCGTACGTTGGGGCATAGGTAGCATAGGTGAGACCGCAGCCCCAGTCTTAGTGGTGCCGTGGAAGCGGCAGCAGTGGGGGCTGAGGGCTGGCCACAGCTTTGGGGGGTGGCCTCTTTGGCGTGGGAGAAATCCCCGGACATTCGCAAGCCCCGAGACGGGTTCGGGCAAAAAACGCCGCCGAGCGTGCTTCGTATGTCGGGGCATAGGCAGCACAGGTGCGACCGCAGCCCCAGTCTCTGTGGTGCCGTGGAAGCGGCGGCAGTGGGTGCACAGGGCTGGCCACAGCTTTGGGGGCTGGGCTCTTTGGTGTTGGAGAAATCCCCGGACGTTCGCAAGCCCCGTGCCGGGTTCGGGCAAAAAACGCCGCCGAGCGTGCCTCGTACGTCGGGGCATAGGCAGCACAGGTGCGACCGCAGCCCCAGTCTCTGTGGTGCCGTGGAAGCGGTGGCAGTGGGGGCCGAGGGCTGGCTATAGTTTTGTGGGGTGGCCTCTTTGGCGTGGGAGAAATCCCCGGACGTTCGCAAGCCCCGTGCCGGGTTCGGGCAAAAAACGCCGCCGAGCGTGCCTCGTACGTCGGGGCATAGGCAGCACAGGTGAGACCGCAGCCCCAGTCTCTGTGGTGCCGTGGAAGCGGCGGCAGTGGGTGCACAGGGCTGGCCACAGCTTTGGGGGGTGGCCTCTTTGGTGTGGGAGAAATCCCCGGACGTTCGCAAGCCCCGTGCCGGGTTCGGGCAAAAAACGCCGCCGAGCGTGCCTCGTACGTCGGGGCATAGGTAGCACAGGTGAGACCGCAGCCCCAGTCTCTGTGGTGCCGTGGAAGCGGCGGCAGTGGGTGCACAGGGCTGGCCACAGCTTTGGGGGGTGGCCTCTTTGGCGTGGGAGAAATCCCCGGACGTTCGCAAGCCCCGAGCCGGGTTCGGGCAAAAAACGCCGCCGAGCGTGCCTCATACGTCGGGGCATATTCAGCATAGGTGCGACCGCAGCCCCAGTCTCTGTGGTGCCGTGGAAGCGGCGGCAGTGGGGGCACAGGGCTGGCTGTAGTTTTGGGGGGTGGCCTCTTTGGCGTGTGAGAAATCCCCGGACGTTCGCAAGCCCCGAGCCGGGTTCGGGCAAAAAACGCCGCCGAGCGTGCCTCGTACGTCGGGGCATAGGTAGCACAGGTGAGACCGCAGCCCCAGTCTCTGTGGTGCCGTGGAAGCGGCGGCAGTGGGGGCCAAGGGCTGGCTATAGTTTTGGGGGCTGGGCTTTTTGGTGTGGGAGCAATCCCCGGACGTTCGCAAGCCCCGAGCCGGGTTCGGGCAAAAAACGCCGCCGAGCGTGCCTCATACGTCGGGGCATAGGTAGCACAGGTGAGACCGCAGCCCCAGTCTCTGTGGTGCCGTGGAAGCGGCGGCAGTGGGTGCACAGGGCTGGCCACAGCTTTGGGGGGTGGGCTCTTTGGTGTGGGAGAAATCCCCGGACGTTCGCAAGCCCCGTGCCGGGTTCGGGCAAAAACCGCCGCAGAGCGTGCATTATACGTCGGTGCATAGGTATCAGAGGTGAGACCGAAGCCCCAGTCTCTGTGGTGCCGTGGAAGCGGCGGCAGTGGGGGCACAGGGCTGGCCACAGCTTTGGGGGGTGGCCTGTTTGGCGTGGGAGAAATCCCCGGACGTTCGCAAGCCCCGTGCCGGGTTCGGGCAAAAAACGCCGCCGAGCGTGCCTCGTATGTCGGGGCATAGGTAGCATAGGTGAGACCGCAGCCCCAGGCTCTGTGGTGCCGTGGAAGCGGCGGCAATGGGGGCCGATGGCTGGCTATAGTTTTGGGGGGTGGCCTCTTTGGCGTGGGAGAAATCCCCGGACGTTCGCAAGCCCCGTGCCGGGTTCGGGCAAAAAACGCCGCCGAGAGTGCCTCGTACGTCGGGGCATAGGTAGCACAGGTGCGACCGCAGCCCCAGTCTCTGTGGTGCCGTGGAAGCGGCAGCAGTGGGGGCACAGGGCTGGCCACAGCTTTGGGGGGTGGCCTGTTTGGCGTGGGAGAAATCCCCGGACGTTCGCAAGCCCCGTGCCGGGTTCGGGCAAAAAACGCCGCCGAGCGTGCCTCGTACGTCGGGGCATAGGCAGCACAGGTGCGACCGCAGCCCCAGTCTCTGTGGTGCCGTGGAAGCGGCGCCAGTGGGGGCACAGGGCTGGCTATAGTTTTGGGGGGTGGGATCTTTGGCGTGGGAGAAATCCCCGGACGTTCGCAAGCCCCGTGCCGGGTTCGGGCAAAAAACGCCGCCGAGCGTGCCTCGTACGTCGGGGCATAGGTAGCACAGGTGAGACCGCAGCCCCAGTCTCTGTGGTGCCGTGGAAGCGGCGCAGTGGGTGCACAGGGCTGGCCACAGCTTTGGGGGGTGGCCTCTTTGGTGTGGGAGAAATCCCCGGACGTTCGCAAGCCCCGTGCTGGGTTCGGGCAAAAAACGCCGCCGAGCGTGCCTCGTACGTCGGGGCATAGGTAGCACAGGTGAGACGGCAGCCCCAGTCTCTGTGGTGCCGTGGAAGCGGCAGCAGTGGGTGCACAGGGCTGGCCACAGCTTTGGGGGCTGGGCTCTTTGGTGTGGGAGAAATCCCCGGACGTTCGCAAGCCCCGTGCCGGGTTCGGGCAAAAAACGCCGCCGAGCGTGCCTCGTACGTCGGGGCATAGGCAGCACAGGTGCGACCGCAGCCCCAGTCTCTGTGGTGCCGTGGAAGCGGCGCCAGTGGGGGCACAGGGCTGGCCACAGCTTTGGGGGCTGGGCTCTATGGCGTGGGAGAAATCCCCGGACGTTCGCAAGCCCCGTGACGTGTTCACGCAAAAAACTCCGCCGAGCGTGCCTCATACGTCGGGGCATATTCAGCATAGGTGCGACCGCAGCCCCAGTCTCTGTGGTGCCGTGGAAGCGGCGGCAGTGGGGGCACAGGGCTGGCTGTAGTTTTGGGGGGTGGCCTCTTTGGCGTGTGAGAAATCCCCGGACGTTCGCAAGCCCCGAGCCGGGTTCGGGCAAAAAACGCCGCCGAGAGTGCCTCGTACGTCGGGGCATAGGTAGCACAGGTGAGACCGCAGCCCCAGTCTCTGTGGTGCCGTGGAAGCGGCGGCAGTGGGGGCCAAGGGCTGGCTATAGTTTTGGGGGCTGGGCTTTTTGGTGTGGGAGCAATCCCCGGACGTTCGCAAGCCCCGAGCCGGGTTCGGGCAAAAAACGCCGCCGAGCGTGCCTCATACGTCGGGGCATAGGTAGCACAGGTGAGACCGCAGCCCCAGTCTTAGTGGTGCCGTGGAAGCGGCAGCAGTGGGGGCACAGGGCTGGCCACAGTTTTGGGGGGTGGGCTCTTTGGCGTGGGAGAAATCCCCGGACGTTCGCAAGCCCTGTGCTGGGTTCGGGCAAAAAACGCCGCCGAGCGTGCCTCGTACGTCGGGGCATAGGCAGCACAGGTGAGACCGCAGCCCCAGCCTCTGTGGTGCCGTGGAAGCGGCGGCAGTGGGTGCACAGGGCTGGCCACAGCTTTGGGGGGTGGCCTCTTTGGCGTGGGAGAAATCCCCGGATGTTCGCAAGCCCCGTGCCGGGTTCGGGCAAAAAACGCCGCCGAGCGTGCCTCGTACGGCGGGGCATAGGTAGCACAGGTGTGACCGCAGCCCCAGTCTCTGTGGTGCCGTGGAAGCGGCGGCAGTGGGGGCCGAGGGCTGGCTATAGTTTTGGGGGCTGGGCTCTTTGGTGTGGGAGAAATCCCCGGACGTTCGCAAGCCCCGTGCCGGGTTCGGGCAAAAAACGCCGCCGAGCGTGCCTCGTACGTCGGGGCATAGGTAGCACAGGTGAGACCGCAGCCCCAGTCTCTGTGGTGCCGTGGAAGCGGCGGCAGTGGGGGCCAAGGGCTGGCTATAGTTTTGGGGGGTGGGCTCTTTGGCGTGGGAGAAATCCCCGGACGTTCGCAAGCCCCGAGCCGGGTTCGGGCAAAAAACTCCGCCGAGCGTGCCTCGTACGTCGGGGCATAGGCAGCACAGGTGAGACCGCAGCCCAAGTCTCTGTGGTGCTGTGGAAGCGGCGGCAGTGGGGGCCAAGGGCTGGCTATAGTTTTGGGGGGTGGCCTCTTTGGTGTGGGAGAAATCCCCGGACGTTCGCAAGCCCCGTGCCGGGTTCGGGCAAAAAACGCCGCCGAGCGTGCCTCGTACGTCGGGGCATAGGTAGCACAGGTGAGACCGCAGCCCCAGTCTTAGTGGTGCCGTGGAAGCGGCGGCAATGGGGGCCGATGGCTGGCCACAGCTTTGGGGGGTGGCCTCTTTGGCGTGGGAGAAATCCCCGGACGTTCGCAAGCCCCGAGCCGGGTTCGGGCAAAAAACGCCGCCGAGCGTGCCTCGTACGTCGGGGCATAGGCAGCACAGGTGCGACCGCAGCCCCAGTCTCTGTGGTGCCGTGGAAGCGGCGGCAGTGGGTGCACAGGGCTGGCCACAGCTTTGGGGGCTGGGCTCTTTGGTGTGGGAGAAATCCCCGGACGTTCGCAAGCCCCGTGCCGGGTTCGGGCAAAAAACGCCGCCGAGCGTGCCTCGTACGTCGGGGCATAGGCAGCACAGGTGCGACCGCAGCCCCAGTCTCTGTGGTGCCGTGGAAGCGGCGGCAGTGGGGGCCAAGGGCTGGCTATAGTTTTGTGGGGTGGCGTCTTTGGCGTGGGAGAAATCCCCGGACGTTCGCAAGCCCCGAGCCGGGTTCGGGCAAAAAACGCCGCTGAGCGTGCCTCGTACGTCGGGGCATAGGTAGCACAGGTGAGACCACAGCCCCAGTCTCTGTGGTGCCGTGGAAGCGGCGGCAGTGGGTGCACAGGGCTGGCCACAGCTTTGGGGGGTGGCCTCTGTGGCGTGGGAGAAATCCCCGGACGTTCGCAAGCCTCGTGCCGGGTTCGGGCAAAAAACGCCGCTGAGCGTGCCTCGTACGTCGGGGCATAATCAGCACAGGTGCGACCGCAGCCCCAGTCTCTGTGGTGCTGTGGAAGCGGCTGCAGTGGGGGCCGAGGGCTGGCTATAGTTTTGGGGGGTGGCCTCTTTGGTGTGAGAGAAATCCCCGGACGTTCGCAAGCCCCGTGCCGGGTTCGGGCAAAAAACTCCGCCGAGCGTGCCTCATACGTCGGGGCATAGGCAGCACAGGTGAGACCGCAGCCCCAGTCTCTGTGGTGCCGTGGAAGCGGCGGCAGTGGGTGCACAGGGCTGGCCACAGCTTTGGGGGGTGGCCTCTTTGGTGTGGGAGAAATCCCCGGACGTTCGCAAGCCCCGTGCCGGGTTCGGGCAAAAAACGCCGCCGAGCGTGCCTCATACGTTGGGGCATAGTCAGCACAGGTGAGACCGCAGCCCCAGTCTCTGTGGTGCCGTGGAAGCGGCGGCAGTGGGGGCTGAGGGCTGGCCACAGCTTTGGGGGCTGGGCTCTTTGGCGTGGGAGAAATCCCCGGACGTTCGCAAGCCCCGTGCCGGGTTCGGGCAAAAAACGCCGCCGAGCGTGCCTCGTACGTCGGGGCATAGGTAGCACAGGTGAGACCGCAGCCCCAGTCTCTGTGGTACCGTGGAAGCGGCGGCAGTGGGGGCCAAGGGCTGGCTATAGTTTTGGGGGGTGGCATCTTTGGCGTGTGAGAAATCCCCGGACGTTCGCAAGCCCCGTGCCGGGTTCGGGCAAAAAACGCCGCCGAGCGTGCCTCGTACGTCGGGGCATAGGTAGCACAGGTGCGACCGCAGCCCCAGTCTCTGTGGTGCCGTGGAAGCGGCGGCAGTGGGTGCACAGGGCTGGCCACAGCTTTGGGGGGTGGCCTCTTTGGTGTGGGAGAAATCCCCGGACGTTCGCAAGCCCCGTGCCGGGTTCGGGCAAAAAACGCCGCCGAGCGTGCCTCGTACGTCGGGGCATAGGCAGCACAGGTGCGACCGCAGCCCCAGTCTTAGTGGTGCCGTGGAAGCGGCGGCAGTGGGGGCCGAGGGCTGGCTATAGTTTTGGGGGCTGGGCTCTTTGGTGTGGGAGAAATCCCTGGACGTTTGCAAGCCCCGTGCCGGGTTCGGGCAAAAAACGCCGCCGAGCGTGCCTCGTACGTCGGGGCATAGGCAGCACAGGTGCGACCGCAGCCCCAGTCTCTGTGGTGCCGTGGAAGCGGCGGCAGTGGGTGCACAGGGCTGGCTATAGTTTTGGGGGGTGGCCTCTTTGGCGTGGGAGAAATCCCCGGACGTTCGCAAGCCCCGTGTCCGGTTCGGGCAAAAAACGCCGCCGAGCGTGCCTCATACGTCGGGGCATAGGTAGCACAGGTGAGACCGCAGCCCCAGTCTCTGTGGTGCCGTGGAAGCGGCGGCAGTGGGGGCCGAGGGCTGCCTATAGTTTTGGGGGGTGGCCTCTTTGGCGTGGGAGAAATGCCTGGACGTTCGCAAGCCCCGTGCCGGGTTCGGGCAAAAAACGCCGCTGAGCGTGCGTCGTACGTCGGGGCATAGGTAGCACAGGTGAGACCGCAGCCCCAGTCTCTGTGGTGCCATGGAAGCGGCAGCAGTGGGTGCACAGGGCTGGCCACAGCTTTGGGGGGTGGCCTCTTTGGCGTGGGAGAAATCCCCGGACGTTCGCAAGCCCCGTGCCGGGTTCGGGCAAAAAACGCCGCCGAGCGTGCCTCGTACGGCGGGGCATAGGTAGCACAGGTGTGACCGCAGCCCCAGTCTTAGTGGTGCCGTGGAAGCGGCGGCAGTGGATGCACAGGGCTGGCTACAGCTTTGGGGGGTGGCCTCTTTGGTGTGGGAGAAATCCCTGGACGTTTGCAAGCCCCGTGACGGGTTCGGGCAAAAAACGCCGCCGAGCGTGCCTCGTATGTCGGGGCATAGGTAGCACAGGTGAGACCGCAGCCCCAGTCTCTGTGGTGCCGTGGAAGCGGCGGCAGTGGGGGCACAGGGCTGGCTATAGTTTTGGGGGCTGGGCTCTTTGGTGTGGGAGAAATCCCCGGACATTCGCAAGCCCCGTGCCGGGTTCGGGCAAAAAACGCCGCTGAGCGTGCCTCATACGTCGGGGCATAGGTAGCACAGGTGTGACCGCAGCCCCAGTCTCTGTGGTGCCGTGGAAGCGGCGCCAGTGGGGGCACAGGGCTGCGTGTAGTTTTGGGGGGTGGTCTCTTTGGCGTGGGAGAAATCCCCGGACGTTCGCAAGCCCCGTGCCGGGTTCGGGCAAAAAACGCCGCCGAGCGTGCGTCGTACGTCGGGGCATAGGTAGCACAGGTGAGACCGCAGCCCCAGTCTCTGTGGTGCCGTGGAAGCGGCGGCAGTGGGGGCCGAGGGCTGGCTATAGTTTTGGGGGGTGGCCTGTTTGGCGTGGGAGAAATCCCCGGACGTTCGCAAGCCCCGAGCCGGGTTCGGGCAAAAAACGCTGCCGAGCGTGCCTCGTACGTCGGGGCATAGGTAGCACAGGTGAGACCGCAGCCCCAGTCTCTGTGGTGCCATGGAAGCAGCGGCAGTGGGTGCGCAGGGCTGGCCACAGCTTTGGGGGCTGGGCTCTTTGGTGTGGGAGAAATCCCCGGACGTTTGCAAGCCCCGAGCCGGGTTCGGGCAAAAAACGCCGCCGAGCGTGCCTCGTACGTCGGGGCATAGGTAGCACAGGTGCGACCGCAGCCCCAGTCTCTGTGGTGCCGTGGAAGCGGCGGCAGTGGGTGCACAGGGCTGGCCACAGCTTTGGGGGCTGGGCTCTTTGGTGTGGGAGAAATCCCCGGACGTTCGCAAGCCCCGTGCCGGGTTCGGGCAAAAAACGCAGCCGAGCGTGCCTCGGACGTCGGGGCATAGGTAGCACAGGTGAGACCGCAGCCCCAGTCTCTGTGGTGCCGTGGAAGCGGCGGCAGTGGGTGCACAGGGCTGGCCACAGCTTTGGGGGGTGGCCTCTTTGGCGTGGGAGAAATCCCCGGACGTTCGCAAGCCCCGTGCCGGGTTCGGGCAAAAAACGCCGCCGAGCGTGCCTCGTACGTCGGGGCATAGGCAGCACAGGTGCGACCGCAGCCCCAGTCTCTGTGGTGCCGTGGAAGCGGCGGCACTGGGTGCACAGGGCTGGCCACAGCTTTGGGGGGTGGGATCTTTGGTGTGGGAGAAATCCCCGGACGTTCGCAAGCCCCGTGCCCGGTTCGGGCAAAAAACGCCGCCGAGCGTGCCTCGTACGTCGGGGCATAGGTAGCACAGGTGAGACCGCAGCCCCAGTCTTAGTGGTGCTGTGGAAGCGGCAGCAGTGGGGGCTGAGGGCTGGCCACAGCTTTGGGGGGTGGCCTCTTTGGCGTGGGAGAAATCCCCGGACATTCGCAAGCCCCGAGCCGGGTTCGGGCAAAAAACGCCGCCGAGCGTGCTTCGTATGTCGGGGCATAGGCAGCACAGGTGCGACCGCAGCCCCAGCCTCTGTGGTGCCGTGGAAGCGGCGGCAGTGGGTGCACAGGGCTGGCCACAGCTTTGGGGGCTGGGCTCTTTGGTGTTGGAGAAATCCCCGGACGTTCGCAAGCCCCGTGCCGGGTTCGGGCAAAAAACGCCGCCGAGCGTGCCTCGTACGTCGGGGCATAGGCAGCACAGGTGCGACCGCAGCCCCAGTCTCTGTGGTGCCGTGGAAGCGGCGGCAGTGGGGGCACAGGGCTGCCTATAGTTTTGGGGGGTGGGATCTTTGGCGTGGGAGAAATCCCCGGACGTTCGCAAGCCCCGTGCCGGGTTCGGGCAAAAAACGCCGCCGAGCGTGCCTCGTACGTCAGGGCATAGGTAGCACAGGTGAGACCGCAGCCCCAGTCTCTGTGGTGCCGTGGAAGCGGCGCAGTGGGTGCACAGGGCTGGCCACAGCTTTGGGGGGTGGCCTCTTTGGTGTGGGAGAAATCCCCGGACGTTCGCAAGCCCCGTGCCGGGTTCGGGCAAAAAACGCCGCCGAGCGTGCCTCGTACGTCGGGGCATAGGTAGCACAGGTGAGACCGCAGCCCCAGTCTCTGTGGTGCCGTGGAAGCGGCGGCAGTGGGGGCCAAGGGCTGGCTATAGTTTTGGGGGGTGGCCTGTTTGGTGTGGGAGAAATCCCCGGACGTTCGCAAGCCCCGTGCCGGGTTCGGGCAAAAAACGCCGCCGAGCGTGCCTCGTACGTCGGGGCATAGGTAGCACAGGTGCGACCGCAGCCCCAGTCTCTGTGGTGCCGTGGAAGCGGCGGCAGTGGGTGCACAGGGCTGGCCACAGCTTTGGGGGGTGGCCTCTTTGGCGTGGGAGAAATCCCCGGACGTTCGCAAGCCCCGTGCCGGGTTCGGGCAAAAAACGCCGCCGAGCGTGCCTCGTACGGCGGGGCATAGGCAGCACAGGTGCGACCGCAGCCCCAGTCTTAGTGGTGCTGTGGAAGCGGCGGCAGTGGGGGCACAGGGCTGGCCACAGCTTTGGGGGGTGGCCTGTTTGGCGTGGGAGAAATCCCCGGACGTTCGCAAGCCCCGAGCCGGGTTCGGGCAAAAAACGCCGCCGAGCGTGCCTCGTACGGCGGGGCATAGGTAGCACAGGTGAGACCGCAGCCCCAGTCTCTGTGGTGCCGTGGAAGCGGCGGCAGTGGGTGCACAGGGCTGGCCACAGCTTTGGGGGGTGGCCTCTTTGGCGTGGGAGAAATCCCCGGACGTTCGCAAGCCCCGAGCCGGGTTCGGGCAAAAAATGCCGCCGAGCGTGCCTCGTACGTCGGGGCATAGGTAGCACAGGTGAGACCGCAGCCCCAATCTTAGTGGTGCCATGGAAGTGGTGGCAGTGGGTGCACAGGGCTGGCCACAGCTTTGGGGGGTGGCCTCTTTGGTGTGGGAGAAATCCCCGGACGTTCGCAAGCCCCGAGCCGGGTTCGGGCAAAAAACGCCGCCGAGCGTGCCTCGTACGTCGGGGCATAGGCAGCACAGGTGAGACCGCAGCCCCAGTCTCTGTGGTGCCGTGGAAGCGGCGGCAGTGGGTGCACAGGGCTGGCCACAGCTTTGGGGGGTGGCCTCTTTGGCGTGGGAGAAATCCCCGGACGTTCGCAAGCCCCGAGCCGGGTTCGGGCAAAAAATGCCGCCGAGCGTGCCTCGTACGTCGGGGCATAGGTAGCACAGGTGAGACCGCAGCCCCAATCTTAGTGGTGCCATGGAAGTGGTGGCAGTGGGTGCACAGGGCTGGCCACAGCTTTGGGGGGTGGCCTCTTTGGTGTGGGAGAAATCCCCGGACGTTCGCAAGCCCCGAGCCGGGTTCGGGCAAAAAACGCCGCCGAGCGTGCCTCGTACGTCGGGGCATAGGTAGCACAGGTGCGACCGCAGCCCCAGTCTTAGTGGTGCCGTGGAAGCGGCGGCAGTGGGTCCACAGGGCTGGCCACAGCTTTGGGGGCTGGGGTCTTTGGTGTGGGAGAAATCCCCGGACGTTCGCAAGCCCCGTGCTGGGTTCGGGCAAAAAACGCTGCCGAGCGTGCCTCGTACGTCGGGGCATAGGTAGCACAGGTGCGACCGCAGCCCCAGTCTCTGTGGTGCCGTGGAAGCGGCGGCAGTGGGGGCCCAGGGCTGCCTATAGTTTTGGGGGGTGGCCTCTTTGGCGTGGGAGAAACCCCCGGACGTTCGCAAGCCCTGTGCCAGGTTCGGGCAAAAAACGCCGCCGAGCGTGCCTCGTACGTCGGGGCATAGGTAGCACAGGTGAGACCGCAGCCCCAGTCTTAGTGGTGCCGTGGAAGCGGCAGCAGTGGGGGCTGAGGGCTGGCCACAGCTTTGGGGGGTGGCCTCTTTGGCGTGGGAGAAATCCCCGGACATTCGCAAGCCCCGAGCCGGGTTCGGGCAAAAAACGCCGCCGAGCGTGCTTCGTATGTCGGGGCATAGGCAGCACAGGTGCGACCGCAGCCCCAGCCTCTGTGGTGCCGTGGAAGCGGCGGCAGTGGGTGCACAGGGCTGGCCACAGCTTTGGGGGCTGGGCTCTTTGGTGTTGGAGAAATCCCCGGACGTTCGCAAGCCCCGTGCCGGGTTCGGGCAAAAAACGCCGCCGAGCGTGCCTCGTACGTCGGGGCATAGGCAGCACAGGTGCGACCGCAGCCCCAGTCTCTGTGGTGCCGTGGAAGCGGCGGCAGTGGGGGCACAGGGCTGGCTATAGTTTTGGGGGGTGGGATCTTTGGCGTGGGAGAAATCCCCGGACGTTCGCAAGCCCCGTGCCGGGTTCGGGCAAAAAACGCCGCCGAGCGTGCCTCGTACGTCGGGGCATAGGTAGCACAGGTGAGACCGCAGCCCCAGTCTCTGTGGTGCCGTGGAAGCGGCGCAGTGGGTGCACAGGGCTGGCCACAGCTTTGGGGGGTGGCCTCTTTGGTGTGGGAGAAATCCCCGGACGTTCGCAAGCCCCGTGCCGGGTTCGGGCAAAAAACGCCGCCGAGCGTGCCTCGTACGTCGGGGCATAGGTAGCACAGGTGAGACCGCAGCCCCAGTCTCTGTGGTGCCGTGGAAGCGGCGGCAGTGGGGGCCAAGGGCTGGCTATAGTTTTGGGGGGTGGCCTGTTTGGTGTGGGAGAAATCCCCTTCGCAAGCCCCGTGCCGGGTTCGGGCAAAAAACGCCGCCGAGCGTGCCTCGTACGTCGGGGCATAGGTAGCACAGGTGCGACCGCAGCCCCAGTCTCTGTGGGTGCCGTGGAAGCGGCGGCAGTGGGTGCACAGGGCTGGCCACAGCTTTGGGGGGTGGCCTCTTTGGCGTGGGAGAAATCCCCGGACGTTCGCAAGCCCCGTGCCGGGTTCGGGCAAAAAAACGCCGCCGAGCGTGCCTCGTACGGCGGGGCATAGGCAGCACAGGTGCGACCGCAGCCCCAGTCTTAGTGGTGCTGTGGGAAGCGGCGGCAGTGGGGGCACAGGGCTGGCCACAGCTTTGGGGGGTGGCCTGTTTGGCGTGGGAGAAATCCCCGGACGTTCGCAAGCCCCTTGCGGGTTCGGGCAAAAAACGCCGCCGAGCGTGCCTCGTACGTCGGGGCATAGGCAGCACAGGTGCGACCGCAGCCCCAGTCTTAGTGGTGCCGTGGAAGCGGCGGCAGTGGGTGCACAGGGCTGGCCACAGCTTTGGGGGGTGGCCTCTTTGGTGTGGGAGAAATGCCCGGACCGTTCGCAAGCCCCGTGCCGGGTTCGGGCAAAAAACGCCGCCGAGCGTGCCTCGTACGGCGGGGCATAGGCAGCACAGGTGCGACCGCAGCCCCAGTCTCTGTGGTGCCGTGGAAGCGGCGGCAGTGGGGGCCAAGGGCTGGCTATAGTTTTGGGGGGTGGCCTCTTTGGCGTGGGAGAAATCCCCGGACGTTCGCAAGCCCCGAGCCGGGTTCGGGCAAAAAACGCCGCCGAGCGTGCCTCGTACGTCGGGGCATAGGCAGCACAGGTGAGACCGCAGCCCCAGTCTCTGTGGTGCCGTGGAAGCGGCGGCAGTGGGTGCACAGGGCTGGCCACAGCTTTGGGGGTGGCCTCTTTGGTGTGGGAGAAATCCCCGGACGTTCGCAAGCCCCGAGCCGGGTTCGGGCAAAAAACGCCGCCGAGCGTGCCCTCGTACGGCGGGGCATAGGTAGCACAGGTGAGACCGCAGCCCCAGTCTCTGTGGTGCCGTGGAAGCGGCGGCAGTGGGTGCACAGGGCTGGCCACAGCTTTGGGGGGTGGCCTCTTTGGTGTGGGAGAAATCCCCGGACGTTCGCAAGCCCCGAGCCGGGTTCGGGCAAAAAAACGCCGCCGAGCGTGCCTCGTACGGCGGGGCATAGGTAGCACAGGTGAGACCGCAGCCCCAGTCTCTGTGGTGCCGTGGAAGCGGCGGCAGTGGGTGCACAGGGCCTGGCCACAGCTTTGGGGGGTGGCCTCTTCGGCGTGGGAGAAATCCCCGGACTGTTCGCAAGCCCCGAGCCGGGTTCGGGCAAAAAAATGCCGCCGAGCGTGCCTCGTACGTCGGGGCATAGGTAGCACAGGTGAGACCGCAGCCCCAATCTTAGTGGTGCCATGGAAGTGGTGCAGTGGGTGCACAGGGCTGGCCACAGCTTTGGGGGCTGGGGTCTTTGGTGTGGGAGAAATCCCCGGACGTTCGCAAGCCCCGTGCTGGGTTCGGGCAAAAAAACGCCGCCGAGCGTGCCTCGTACGTCGGGGCATAGGCAGCACAGGTGCGACCGCAGCCCCAGTCTCTGTGGTGCCGTGGAAGCGGCGGCAGTGGGGGCCGAGGGCTGCCTATAGTTTTGGGGGGTGGCCTCTTTGGCGTGGGAGAAACCCCCGGACGTTCGCAAGCCCCGTGCCAGGTTCGGGCAAAAAACGCCGCCGAGCGTGCCTCGTACGTTGGGGCATAGGTAGCATAGGTGAGACCGCAGCCCCAGTCTTAGTGGTGCCGTGGAAGCGGCAGCAGTGGGGGCTGAGGGCTGGCCACAGCTTTGGGGGGTGGCCTCTTTGGCGTGGGAGAAATCCCCGGACATTCGCAAGCCCCGAGCCGGGTTCGGGCAAAAAACGCCGCCGAGCGTGCTTCGTATGTCGGGGCATAGGCAGCACAGGTGCGACCGCAGCCCCAGTCTCTGTGGTGCCGTGGAAGCGGCGGCAGTGGGTGCACAGGGCTGGCCACAGCTTTGGGGGCTGGGCTCTTTGGTGTTGGAGAAATCCCCGGACGTTCGCAAGCCCCGTGCCGGGTTCGGGCAAAAAACGCCGCCGAGCGTGCCTCGTACGTCGGGGCATAGGCAGCACAGGTGCGACCGCAGCCCCAGTCTCTGTGGTGCCGTGGAAGCGGTGGCAGTGGGGGCCGAGGGCTGGCTATAGTTTTGTGGGGTGGCCTCTTTGGCGTGGGAGAAATCCCCGGACGTTCGCAAGCCCCGAGCCGGGTTCGGGCAAAAAACGCCGCCGAGCGTGCCTCGTACGTCGGGGCATAGGCAGCACAGGTGAGACCGCAGCCCCAGTCTCTGTGGTGCCGTGGAAGCGGCGGCAGTGGGTGCACAGGGCTGGCCACAGCTTTGGGGGGTGGCCTCTTTGGCGTGGGAGAAATCCCCGGACGTTCGCAAGCCCCGAGCCGGGTTCGGGCAAAAAACGCCGCCGAGCGTGCCTCGTACGGCGGGGCATAGGTAGCACAGGTGAGACCGCAGCCCCAGTCTCTGTGGTGCCGTGGAAGCGGCGGCAGTGGGTGCACAGGGCTGGCCACAGCTTTGGGGGGTGGCCTCTTTGGCGTGGGAGAAATCCCCGGACGTTCGCAAGCCCCGAGCCGGGTTCGGGCAAAAAAAGCCGCCGAGCGTGCCTCGTACGTCGGGGCATAGGTAGCACAGGTGAGACCGCAGCCCCAATCTTAGTGGTGCCATGGAAGTGGTGGCAGTGGGTGCACAGGGCTGGCCACAGCTTTGGGGGGTGGCCTCTTTGGTGTGGGAGAAATCCCCGGACGTTCGCAAGCCCCGTGCCGGGTTCGGGCAAAAACCGCCGCAGAGCGTGCATTATACGTCGGTGCATAGGTAACAGAGGTGAGACCGAAGCCCCAGTCTCTGTGGTGCCGTGGAAGCGGCGGCAGTGGGGGCACAGGGCTGGCCACAGCTTTGGGGGGTGGCCTGTTTGGCGTGGGAGAAATCCCCGGACGTTCGCAAGCCCCGTGCCGGGTTCGGGCAAAAAACGCCGCCGAGCGTGCCTCGTATGTCGGGGCATAGGTAGCACAGGTGAGACCGCAGCCCCAGTCTCTGTGGTGCCGTGGAAGCGGCGGCAGTGGGTGCACAGGGCTGGCCACAGCTTTGGGGGCTGGGCTCTTTGGTGTGGGAGAAATCCCCGGACGTTCGCAAGCTCCATGCCGGGTTCGGGCAAAAAACGCCGCCGAGCGTGCCTCGTACGTCGGGGCATAGGTAGCACAGGTGCGACCGCAGCCCCAGTCTTAGTGGTGCCGTGGAAGCGGCGGCAGTGGGTGCACAGGGCTGGCCACAGCTTTGGGGGGTGGCCTCTTTGGTGTGGGAGAAATGCCCGGACGTTCGCAAGCCCCGTGCCGGGTTCGGGCAAAAAACGCCGCCGAGCGTGCCTCGTACGGCGGGGCATAGGCAGCACAGGTGCGACCGCAGCCCCAGTCTCTGTGGTGCCGTGGAAGCGGCGGCAGTGGGGGCCAAGGGCTGGCTATAGTTTTGGGGGGTGGCCTCTTTGGCGTGGGAGAAATCCCCGGACGTTCGTAAGCCCCGTGCCCGGTTCGGGCAAAAAACGCCGCCGAGCGTGCCTCATATGTCGGGGCATAGGTAGCACAGGTGAGACCGCAGCCCCAGTCTCTGTGGTGCCGTGGAAGCGGCGGCAGTGGGGGCCGAGGGCTGGCTATAGTTTTGGGGGGTGGCCTCTTTGGCGTGGGAGAAATGCCTGGACGTTCGCAAGCCCCGTGCCGGGTTCGGGCAAAAAATGCCGCTGAGCGTGCCTCGTACGTCGGGGCATAGGTAGCACAGGTGAGACCGCAGCCCCAGTCTCTGTGGTGCCATGGAAGCGGCGGCAGTGGGTGCACAGGGCTGGCCACAGCTTTGGGGGGTGGCCTCTTTGGTGTGGGAGAAATCCCCGGACGTTCGCAAGCCCCGTGCCGGGTTCGGGCAAAAAACGCCGCCGAGCGTGCCTCGTACGTCGGGGCATAGGTAGCACAGGTGAGACCGCAGCCCCAGTCTCTGTGGTGCCGTGGAAGCGGCGGCAGTGGGAGCACAGGGCTGGCCACAGCTTTGGGGGCTGGCCTCTTTGGCGTGGGAGAAATCCCCGGACGTTCGCAAGCCCCGAGCCGGGTTCGGGCAAAAAACGCCGCCGAGCGTGCCTCGTACGTCGGGGCATAGGTAGCACAGGTGAGACCGCAGCCCCAGTCTCTGTGGTGCCGTGGAAGCGGCGCAGTGGGTGCACAGGGCTGGCCACAGCTTTGGGGGCTGGGGTCTTTGGTGTGGGAGAAATCCCCGGACGTTCGCAAGCCCCGTGCTGGGTTCGGGCAAAAAACGCCGCCGAGCGTGCCTCGTACGTCAGGGCATAGGTAGCACAGGTGAGACGGCAGCCCCAGTCTCTGTGGTGCCGTGGAAGCGGCAGCAGTGGGTGCACAGGGCTGGCCACAGCTTTGGGGGCTGGGCTCTTTGGTGTGGGAGAAATGCCCGGACGTTCGCAAGCCCCGTGCCGGGTTCGGGCAAAAAACGCCGCCGAGCGTGCCTCGTACGTCGGGGCATAGGCAGCACAGGTGAGACCGCAGCCCCAGTCTCTGTGGTGCCATGGAAGCGGCGGCAGTGGGTGCACAGGGCTGGCCACAGCTTTGGGGGCTGGGCTCTATGGCGTGGGAGAAATCCCCGGACGTTCGCAAGCCCCGTGACGTGTTCAGGCAAAAAACTCCGCCGAGCGTGCCTCATACGTCGGGGCATATTCAGCATAGGTGCGACCGCAGCCCCAGTCTCTGTGGTGCCGTGGAAGCGGCGGCAGTGGGGGCACAGGGCTGGCTGTAGTTTTGGGGGGTGGCCTCTTTGGCGTGTGAGAAATCCCCGGACGTTCGCAAGCCCCGAGCCGGGTTCGGGCAAAAAACGCCGCCGAGCGTGCCTCGTACGTCGGGGCATAGGTAGCACAGGTGAGACCGCAGCCCCAGTCTCTGTGGTGCCGTGGAAGCGGCGGCAGTGGGGGCCAAGGGCTGGCTATAGTTTTGGGGGCTGGGCTTTTTGGTGTGGGAGCAATCCCCGGACGTTCGCAAGCCCCGAGCCGGGTTCGGGCAAAAAACGCCGCCGAGCGTGCCTCATACGTCGGGGCATAGGTAGCACAGGTGAGACCGCAGCCCCAGTCTCTGTGGTGCCGTGGAAGCGGCGGCAGTGGGTGCACAGGGCTGGCCACAGCTTTGGGGGGTGGGCTCTTTGGTGTGGGAGAAATCCCCGGACGTTCGCAAGCCCCGTGCCGGGTTCGGGCAAAAACCGCCGCAGAGCGTGCATTATACGTCGGTGCATAGGTATCAGAGGTGAGACCGAAGCCCCAGTCTCTGTGGTGCCGTGGAAGCGGCGGCAGTGGGGGCACAGGGCTGGCCACAGCTTTGGGGGGTGGCCTGTTTGGCGTGGGAGAAATCCCCGGACGTTCGCAAGCCCCGTGCCGGGTTCGGGCAAAAAACGCCGCCGAGCGTGCCTCGTATGTCGGGGCATAGGTAGCATAGGTGAGACCGCAGCCCCAGGCTCTGTGGTGCCGTGGAAGCGGCGGCAATGGGGGCCGATGGCTGGCTATAGTTTTGGGGGGTGGCCTCTTTGGCGTGGGAGAAATCCCCGGACGTTCGCAAGCCCCGTGCCGGGTTCGGGCAAAAAACGCCGCCGAGAGTGCCTCGTACGTCGGGGCATAGGTAGCACAGGTGCGACCGCAGCCCCAGGCTCTGTGGTGCCGTGGAAGCGGCGGCAATGGGGGCCGATGGCTGGCTATAGTTTTGGGGGCTGGGCTCTTTGGCGTGGGAGAAACCCCCGGACGTTCGCAAGCCCCGTGCCGGGTTCGGGCAAAAAACGCCGCCGAGCGTGCCTCGTACGTCGGGGCATAGGTAGCACAGGTGAGACCGCAGCCCCAGTCTTAGTGGTGCCGTGGAAGCGGCAGCAGTGGGGGCTGAGGGCTGGCCACAGCTTTGGGGGGTGGCCTCTTTGGCGTGGGAGAAATCCCCGGACATTCGCAAGCCCCGAGCCGGGTTCGGGCAAAAAACGCCGCCGAGCGTGCTTCGTATGTCGGGGCATAGGCAGCACAGGTGCGACCGCAGCCCCAGCCTCTGTGGTGCCGTGGAAGCGGCGGCAGTGGGTGCACAGGGCTGGCCACAGCTTTGGGGGCTGGGCTCTTTGGTGTTGGAGAAATCCCCGGACGTTCGCAAGCCCCGTGCCGGGTTCGGGCAAAAAACGCCGCCGAGCGTGCCTCGTACGTCGGGGCATAGGCAGCACAGGTGCGACCGCAGCCCCAGTCTCTGTGGTGCCGTGGAAGCGGCGCCAGTGGGGGCACAGGGCTGGCTATAGTTTTGGGGGGTGGGATCTTTGGCGTGGGAGAAATCCCCGGACGTTCGCAAGCCCCGTGCCGGGTTCGGGCAAAAAACGCCGCCGAGCGTGCCTCGTACGTCGGGGCATAGGTAGCACAGGTGAGACCGCAGCCCCAGTCTCTGTGGTGCCGTGGAAGCGGCGCAGTGGGTGCACAGGGCTGGCCACAGCTTTGGGGGGTGGCCTCTTTGGTGTGGGAGAAATCCCCGGACGTTCGCAAGCCCCGTGCTGGGTTCGGGCAAAAAACGCCGCCGAGCGTGCCTCGTACGGCGGGGCATAGGTAGCACAGGTGCGACCGCAGCCCCAGTCTCTGTGGTGCCGTGGAAGCGGCGGCAGTGGGTGCACAGGGCTGGCCACAGCTTTGGGGGGTGGCCTCTTTGGTGTGGGAGAAATCCCCGGACGTTCGCAAGCCCCGTGCCGGGTTCGGGCAAAAAACGCCGCCGAGCGTGCCTCGTACGTCGGGGCATAGGCAGCACAGGTGCGACCGCAGCCCCAGTCTTAGTGGTGCCGTGGAAGCGGCGGCAGTGGGGGCCGAGGGCTGGCTATAGTTTTGGGGGCTGGGCTCTTTGGTGTGGGAGAAATCCCCGGACGTTCGCAAGCCCCGTGCCGGGTTCGGGCAAAAAACGCCGCCGAGCGTGCCTCGTACGTCGGGGCATAGGCAGCACAGGTGCGACCGCAGCCCCAGTCTCTGTGGTGCCGTGGAAGCGGCGGTAGTGGGTGCACAGGGCTGGCTATAGTTTTGGGGGGTGGCCTCTTTGGCGTGGGAGAAATCCCCGGACGTTCGCAAGCCCCGTGTCCGGTTCGGGCAAAAAACGCCGCCGAGCGTGCCTCATACGTCGGGGCATAGGTAGCACAGGTGAGACCGCAGCCCCAGTCTCTGTGGTGCCGTGGAAGCGGCGGCAGTGGGGGCCGAGGGCTGCCTATAGTTTTGGGGGGTGGCCTCTTTGGCGTCGGAGAAATGCCTGGACGTTCGCAAGCCCCGTGCCGGGTTCGGGCAAAAAACGCCGCCGAGCGTGCGTCGTACGTCGGGGCATAGGTAGCACAGGTGAGACCGCAGCCCCAGTCTCTGTGGTGCCATGGAAGCGGCAGCAGTGGGTGCACAGGGCTGGCCACAGCTTTGGGGGGTGGCCTCTTTGGCGTGGGAGAAATCCCCGGACGTTCGCAAGCCCCGTGCCGGGTTCGGGCAAAAAACGCCGCCGAGCGTGCCTCGTATGGCGGGGCATAGGTAGCACAGGTGTGACCGCAGCCCCAGTCTTAGTGGTGCCGTGGAAGCGGCGGCAGTGGATGCACAGGGCTGGCTACAGCTTTGGGGGCTGGGCTCTTTGGTGTGGGAGAAATCCCTGGACGTTTGCAAGCCCCGTGACGGGTTCGGGCAAAAAACGCCGCCGAGCGTGCCTCGTATGTCGGGGCATAGGTAGCACAGGTGAGACCGCAGCCCCAGTCTCTGTGGTGCCGTGGAAGCGGCGGCAGTGGGGGCCGAGGGCTGGCTATAGTTTTGGGGGCTGGGCTCTTTGGTGTGGGAGAAATCCCCGGACATTCGCAAGCCCCGTGCTGGGTTCGGGCAAAAAACGCCGCCGAGCGTGCCTCATACGTCGGGGCATAGGTAGCACAGGTGTGACCGCAGCCCCAGTCTCTGTGGTGCCGTGGAAGCGGCGCCAGTGGGGGCACAGGGCTGCGTGTAGTTTTGGGGGGTGGTCTCTTTGGCGTGGGAGAAATCCCCGGACGTTCGCAAGCCCCGTGCCGGGTTCGGGCAAAAAACGCCGCCGAGCGTGCGTCGTACGTCGGGGCATAGGTAGCACAGGTGAGACCGCAGCCCCAGTCTCTGTGGTGCCGTGGAAGCGGCGGCAGTGGGGGCCGAGGGCTGGCTATAGTTTTGGGGGGTGGCCTCTTTGGCGTGGGAGAAATCCCCGGACGTTCGCAAGCCCCGAGCCGGGTTCGGGCAAAAAACGCTGCCGAGCGTGCCTCGTATGTCGGGGCATAGGCAGCACAGGTGAGACCGCAGCCCCAGTCTCTGTGGTGCCATGGAAGCAGCGGCAGTGGGTGCACAGGGCTGGCCACAGCTTTGGGGGCTGGGCTCTTTGGTGTGGGAGAAATCCCCGGACGTTTGCAAGCCCCGTGCCGGGTTCGGGCAAAAAACGCCGCCGAGCGTGCCTCGTACGTCGGGGCATAGGTAGCACAGGTGCGACCACAGCCCCAGTCTCTGTGGTGCCGTGGAAGCGGCGGCAGTGGGTGCACAGGGCTGGCCACAGCTTTGGGGGCTGGGCTCTTTGGTGTGGGAGAAATCCCCGGACGTTCGCAAGCCCCGAGCCGGGTTCGGGCAAAAAAGGCCGCCGAGCGTGCCTCGTACGTCGGGGCATAGGTAGCACAGGTGCGACCGCAGCCCCAGTCTCTGTGGTGCCGTGGAAGCGGCGGCAGTGGGGGCACAGGGCTGGCCACAGCTTTGGGGGGTGGCCTCTTTGGCGTGGGAGAAATCCCCGGACGTTCGCAAGCCCCGTGCCGGGTTCGGGCAAAAAAACGCCGCCGAGCGTGCCTCGTACGTCGGGGCATAGGCAGCACAGGTGCGACCGCAGCCCCAGTCTCTGTGGTGCCGTGGAAGCGGCGGCAGTGGGTGCACAGGGCTGGCCACAGCTTTGGGGGGTGGGATCTTTGGTGTGGGAGAAATCCCCGGACGTTCGCAAGCCCCGTGCCCGGTTCGGGCAAAAAACGCCGCCGAGCGTGCCTCGTACGTCGGGGCATAGGCAGCACAGGTGAGACCGCAGCCCCAGTCTCTGTGGTGCCGTGGAAGCGGCGGCAGTGGGGGCACAGGGCTGCCTATAGTTTTGGGGGGTGGCCTCTTTGGCGTGGGAGAAATTCCCAGACGTTCGCAAGCCCCGTGTCCGGTTCGGGCAAAAAACGCCGCCGAGCGTGCCTCATACGTCGGGGCATAGGCAGCACAGGTGAGACCGCAGCCCCAGTCTCTGTGGTGCCGTGGAAGCGGCGGCAGTGGCGGCTGAGGGCTCGCTGTAGTTTTGGGGGGTGGCCTCTTTGGCGTGGGAGAAATCCCCGGACGTTCGCAAGCCCCGAGCCGGGTTCGGGCAAAAAACTCCGCCGAGCGTGCCTCATACGTCGGGGCATAGGCAGCACAGGTGAGACCGCAGCCCCAGTCTCTGTGGTGCCGTGGAAGCGGCGGCAGTGGGTGCACAGGGCTGGCCACAGCTTTGGGGGGTGGCCTCTTTGGTGTGGGAGAAATCCCCGGACGTTCGCAAGCCCCGTGCCGGGTTCGGGCAAAAAACGCCGCCGAGCGTGCCTCGTACGTCGGGGCATAGGCAGCACAGGTGCGACCGCAGCCCCAGTCTTAGTGGTGCCGTGGAAGCGGCGGCAGTGGGTGCACAGGGCTGGCCACAGCTTTGGGGGTGGGCTCTTTGGTGTGGGAGAAATCCCCGGACGTTCGCAAGCCCCGTGCCGGGTTCGGGCAAAAAACGCCGCCGAGCGTGCCTCGTACGTCGGGGCATAGGCAGCACAGGTGCGACCGCAGCCCCAGTCTCTGTGGTGCTGTGGAAGCGGCGGCAGTGGGGGCACAGGGCTGGCTATAGTTTTGGGGGGTGGCCTCTTTGGCGTGGGAGAAATCCCCGGACGTTCGCAAGCCCCGTGTCCGGTTCGGGCAAAAAACGCCGCCGAGCGTGCCTCGTACGTCGGGGCATAGGTAGCACAGGTGAGACCGCAGCCCCAGTCTCTGTGGTGCCGTGGAAGCGGCGGCAGTGGGGGCCGAGGGCTGGCTATACTTTTGGGGGGTGGCCTTTTTGGCTTGGGAGAAATCCCCGGACGTTCGCAAGCCCCAGACGTTCGCAAGCCCCGTGCCGGGTTCGGGCAAAAAACGCCGCCGAGCGTGCCTCGTACGTCGGGGCATAGGTAGCACAGGTGAGACCGCAGCCCCAGTCTATGTGGTGCCATGGAAGCAGTGGCAGTGGGTGCACAGGGCTGGCCACAGCTTTGGGGGCTGGGCTCTTTGGCGTGGGAGAAATCCCCGGACGTTCGCAAGCCCCGTGCCGGGTTCGGGCAAAGAACGCCGCCGAGCGTGCCTCGTACGTCGGGGCATAGGCAGCACAGGTGCGACCGCAGCCCCAGTCTCTGTGGTGCCGTGGAAGCGGCGGCAGTGGGGGCCGAGGGCTGGCTATAGTTGTGGGGGGTGGCCTCTTTGGCGTGGGAGAAACCCCCGGACGTTCGCAAGCCCCGTGCCGGGTTCGGGCAAAAAACGCCGCCGAGCGTGCCTCGTACGTCGGGGCATAGGTAGCACAGGTGAGACCGCAGCCCCAGTCTCTGTAGTGCCGTGGAAGCAGCGGCAGTGGGTGCACAGGGCTGGCCACAGCTTTGGGGGCTGGGCTCTTTGGTGTGGGAGAAATCCCCGGACGTTCGCAAGCCCCGTGCCGGGTTCGGGCAAAGAACGCCGCCGAGCGTGCCTCGTACGTCGGGGCATAGGCAGCACAGGTGCGACCGCAGCCCCAGTCTCTGTGGTGCCGTGGAAGCGGCGGCAGTGGGGGCACAGGGCTGGCTATAGTTTTGGGGGCTGGGCTCTTTGGTGTGGGAGAAATCCCCGGACGTTCGCAAGCCCCGTGCCGGGTTCGGGCAAAAAACGCCGCCGAGCGTGCCTCGTACGTCGGGGCATAGGTAGCACAGGTGAGACCGCAGCCCCAGTCTCTGTGGTGCCGTGGAAGCGGCGGCAGTGGGGGCACAGGGCTGGCTATAGTTTTGGGGGGTGGCCTCTTTGGCGTTGGAGAAATCCCCGGACGTTCGCAAGCCCCGTGCCGGGTTCGGGCAAAAAACGCCGCCGAGCGTGCCTCATACGTCGGGGCATAGGCAGCACAGGTGAGACCGCAGCCCCAGTCTCTGTGGTGCCGTGGAAGCGGCGGCAGTGGGTGCACAGGGCTGGCTATAGTTTTGGGGGGTGGGATCTTTGGCGTGGGAGAAATCCCCGGACGTTCGCAAGCCCCGTGCCGGGTTCGGGCAAAAAACGCCGCCGAGCGTGCCTCATACGTCGGGGCATAGGTAGCACAGGTGAGACCGCAGCCCCAGTCTCTGTGGTGCCGTGGAAGCGGCGGCAGTGGGGTCGAGGGCTAGCCACAGCTTTGGGGGGTGGCCTCTTTGGTGTGGGAGAAATCCCCGGACGTTCACAAGCCCTGTGCCGGGTTCGGGCCAAAAACGCCGCCGAACGTGCCTCGTACGTCGGAGCATAGGCAGCACAGGTGCAACCGCAGCCCCAGTCTCTGTGGTGCTGTGGAAGCGGCGGCAGTGGGTGCACAGGGCTGGCCACAGCTTTGGGGGCTGGGCTCTTTGGTGTGGGAGAAATCCCCGGACGTTCGCAAGCCCCGTGCCGGGTTCGGGCAAAGAACGCCGCCGAGCGTGCCTCGTACGTCGGAGCATAGGCAGCACAGGTGCGACCGCAGCCCCAGTCTTAGTGGTGCCGTGGAAGCGGCGGCCGTGGGGGCCGAGGGCTGGCTATAGTTTTGGGGGTGGCCTCTTTGGCGTGGGAGAAACCCCCGGACGTTCGCAAGTCCCGAGCCGGGTTCGGGCAAAAAAACGCCGCCGAGCGTGCCTCGTACGTCGGGGCATAGGTAGCACAGGTGAGACCGCAGCCCCAGTCTCTGTAGTGCCGTGGAAGCAGCGGCAGTGGGTGCACAGGGCTGCCTATAGTTTTGGGGGCTGGGCTCTTTGGTGTGGGAGAAATCCCCGGACGTTCGCAAGCCCCGTGCCGGGTTCGGGCAAAGAACGCCGCCGAGCGTGCCTCGTACGTCGGGGCATAGGCAGCACAGGTGCGACCGCAGCCCCAGTCTCTGTGGTGCCGTGGAAGCGGCGGCAGTGGGGGCCGAGGGCTGGCTATAGTTTTGGGGGCTGGGCTCTTTGGTGTGGGAGAAATCCCCGGACGTTCACAAGCCCCGTGCCGGGTTCGGGCAAAAAACGCCGCCGAGCGTGCCTCGTACGTCGGGGCATAGGTAGCACAGGTGAGACCGCAGCCCCAGTCTCTGTAGTGCCGTGGAAGCAGCGGCAGTGGGTGCACAGGGCTGGCCACAGCTTTGGGGGCTGGGGTCTTTGGTGTGGGAGAAATCCCCGGACGTTCGCAAGCCCCGTGCCGGGTTCGGGCAAAAAACGCCGCCGAGCGTGCCTCGTACGTCGGGGCATAGGTAGCACAGGTGAGACCGCAGCCCCAGTCTCTGTAGTGCCGTGGAAGCAGCGGCAGTGGGTGCACAGGGCTGGCCACAGCTTTGGGGGCTGGGCTCTTTGGTGTGGGAGAAATCCCCGGACGTTCGCAAGCCCCGTGCCGGGTTCGGGCAAAAAACGCCGCCGAGCGTGCCTCGTACGTCGGGGCATAGGTAGCACAGGTGAGACCGCAGCCCCAGGCTCTGTGGTGCCGTGGAAGCGGCGGCAGTGGGTGCACAGGGCTGGCTATAGTTTTGGGGGCTGGGCTCTTTGGCGTGGGAGAAATCCCCGGACGTTCGCAAGCCCCGTGCCGGGTTCGGGCAAAAAACGCCGCCGAGCGTGCCTCATACGTCGGGGCATCGGCAGCACAGGTGAGACCGCAGCCCCAGTCTTAGTGGTGCCGTGGAAGCGGCGGCAGTGGGGGCCGAGGGCTGGCTATAGTTTTGGGGGCTGCCCTCTTTGGCGTGGGAGAAATCCCCGGACGTTCGCAAGCCCCGTGCCGGGTTCGGGCAAAAAACGCCGCCAAGTGTGACTCATACGTCGGGGCATAGGTAGCACAGGTGAGACCGCAGCCCCAGTCTCTGTGGTGCCGTGGAAGCGGCGGCAGTGGGGGCCGAGCGCTAGCCACAGCTTTGGGGGGGTGGCATCTTTGGTGTGGGAGAAATCCCCGGACGTTCACAAGCCCTGTGCCGGGTTCGGGCAAAAAACGCCGCCGAGCGTGCCTCGTACGTCGGGGCATAGGTAGCACAGGTGAGACCGCAGCCCCAGTCTTAGTGGTGCCATGGAAGCGGCGGCAGTGGGTGCACAGGGCTGGCCACAGCTTTGGGGGGTGGCCTCTATGGCGTGGGAGAAATCCCCGGACGTTCGCAAGCCCCGTGCCGGGTTCGGGCAAAGAACGCCGCCGAGCGTGCCTCGTACGTCGGGGCATAGGCAACACAGGTGCGACCGCAGCCCCAGTCTCTGTGGTGCCGTGGAAGCGGCGGCAGTGGGGGCACAGGGCTGGCTATAGTTTTGGGGGCTGGGCTCTTTGGTGTGGGAGAAATCCCCGGACGTTCGCAAGCCCCGTGCCGGGTTCGGGCAAAAAACGCCGCCGAGCGTGCCTCGTACGTCGGGGCATAGGTAGCACAGGTGAGACCGCAGCCCCAGTCTCTGTAGTGCCGTGGAAGCAGCGGCAGTGGGTGCACAGGGCTGGCCACAGCTTTGGGGCCTGGGCTCTTTGGTGTGGGAGAAATCCCCGGACGTTCGCAAGCCCCGTGCCGGGTTCGGGCAAAAAACGCCGCCGAACATGCCTCGTACGTAGGAGCATAGGCAGCACAGGTGCAACCGCAGCCCCAGTCTCTGTGGTGCCGTGGAAGCGGCGGCAGTGGGTGCACAGGGCTGGCCACAGCTTTGGGGGGTGGCCTCTTTGGTGTGGGAGAAATCCCCGGACGTTCGCAAGCCCCGTGCCGGGTTCGGGCAGAGAACGCCGCCGAGCGTGCCTCGTACGTCGGAGCATAGGCAGCACAGGTGCGACCGCAGCCCCAGTCTCTGTGGTGCCGTGGAAGCGGCGGCAGTGGGGGCACAGGGCTGGCTATAGTTTTGGGGGGTGGGATCTTTGGCGTGGGAGAAATCCCCGGACGTTCGCAAGCCCCGTGCCGGGTTCGGGCAAAAAACGCCGCCGAGCGTGACTCGTACGTCGGGGCATAGGTAGCACAGGTGAGACCGCAGCCCCAGTCTCTGTGGTGCCGTGGAAGCGGCGGCAGTGGGTGCACAGGGCTGGCTATAGTTTTGGGGGGTGGGATCTTTGGCGTGGGAGAAATCCCCGGACGTTCGCAAGCCCCGTGCCGGGTTCGGGCAAAAAACGCCGCCGAACGTGCCTCGTACGTCGGAGCATAGGCAGCACAGGTGCAACCGCAGCCCCAGTCTCTGTGGTGCCGTGGAAGCGGCGGCAGTGGGTGCACAGGGCTGGCCACAGCTTTGGGGGCTGGGCTCTTTGGTGTGGGAGAAATCCCCGGACGTTCGCAAGCCCCGTGCCGGGTTCGGGCAAAGAACGCCGCCGAGCGTGCCTTGTACGTCCGAGCATAGGCAGCACAGGTGCGACCGCAGCCCCAGTCTCTGTGGTGCCGTGGAAGCGGCGGCAGTGGGGGCCGAGGGCTGGCTATAGTTTTGGGGGGTGGCCTCTTTGGCGTGGGAGAAACCCCCGGACGTTCGCAAGCCCCGAGCCGGGTTCGGGCAAAAAACGCCGCCGAGCGTGCCTCGTACGTCGGGGCATAGGTAGCACAGGTGAGACCGCAGCCCCAGTCTCTGTAGTGCCGTGGAAGCAGCGGCAGTGGGTGCAGAGGGCTGGCCACAGCTTTGGGGGCTGGGCTCTTTGGTGTGGGAGAAATCCCCGGACGTTCGCAAGCCCCGTGCCGGGTTCGGGCAAAGAACGCCGCCGAGCGTGCCTCGTACGTCGGGGCATAGGCAGCACAGGTGCGACCGCAGCCCCAGTCTCTGTGGTGCCGTGGAAGGGGCGGCAGTGGGGGCACAGGGCTGGCTATAGTTTTGGGGGCTGGGCTCTTTGGTGTGGGAGAAATCCCCGGACGTTCGCAAGCCCCGTGCCGGGTTCGGGCAAAAAACGCCGCCGAGCGTGCCTCGTACGTCGGGGCATAGGTAGCACAGGTGAGACCGCAGCCCCAGTCTCTGTAGTGCCGTGGAAGCAGCGGCAGTGGGTGCACAGGGCTGGCCACAGCTTTGGGGGCTGGGCTCTTTGGTGTGGGAGAAATCCCCGGACGTTCGCAAGCCCCGTGCCGGGTTCGGGCAAAAAACGCCGCCGAGCGTGCCTCGTACGTCGGAGCATAGGTAGCACAGGTGAGACCGCAGCCCCAGTCTCTGTAGTGCCGTGGAAGCAGCGGCAGTGGGTGCACAGGGCTGGCCACAGCTTTGGGGGGTGGCCTCTTTGGTGTGGGAGAAATCCCCGGACGTTCGCAAGCCCTGTGCCGGGTTCGGGCAAAAAACTCCGCCGAGCGTGCCTCGTACGTCGGGGCATAGGTAGCACAGGTGAGACCGCAGCCCCAGTCTCTGTGGTGCCGTGGAAGTGGCGCCAGTGGGTGCACAGGGCTGGCTATAGTTTTGGGTGGTGGCCTCTTTGGTGTGGGAGAAATCCCCGGACGTTCGCAAGCCCCGTGCCGGGTTCGGGCAAAAAACGCCGCCGAGCGTGCCTCGTACGTCGGGGCATAGGTAGCACAGGTGAGACCGCAGCCCCAGTCTCTGTGGTGCCGTGGAAGCGGCGGCAGTGGGGGCCGAGGGCTGGCTATAGTTTTGGGGGCTGGGCTCTTTGGCGTGGGAGAAATCCCCGGACGTTCGCAAGCCCCGTGCCGGGTTCGGGCAAAAAACGCCGCCGAGCGTGCCTCGTACGTCGGGGCATAGGCAGCACAGGTGAGACCGCAGCCCCAGTCTCTGTGGTGCCGTGGAAGCGGCGGCAGTGGGTGCACAGGGCTGGCTATAGTTTTGGGGGGTGGCCTCTTTGGCGTGGGAGAAATCCCCGGACGTTCGCAAGCCCCGTGCCGGGTTCGGGCAAAAAACGCCGCCGAGCGTGCCTCGTACGTCGGGGCATAGGCAGCACAGGTGAGACCGCAGCCCCAGTCTCTGTGGTGCCGTGGAAGCGGCGGCAGTGGGGGCCGAGGGCTGGCTATAGTTTTGGGGGGTGGCCTCTTTGGCGTGGGAGAAATCCCCGGACGTTCGCAAGCCCCGTGCCGGGTTCGGGCAAAAAACGCTGCCGAACGTGCCTCGTACGTCGGGGCATAGGCAGCACAGGTGAGACCGCAGCCTCAGTCTCTGTGGTGCCGTGGAAGCGGCGGCAGTGGGTGCACAGGGCTGCCTATAGTTTTGGGGGCTGGGCTCTTTGGCGTGGGAGAAATCCCCGGACGTTCGCAAGCCCCGTGCCGGGTTCGGGCAAAAAACGCCGCCGAGCGTGCCTCGTACGGCGGGGCATAGGTAGCACAGGTGAGACCGCAGCCCCAGTCTCTGTGGTGCCGTGGAAGCGGCGGCAGTGGGTGCACAGGGCTGGCTATACTTTTGGGGGGTGGCCTCTTTGGCGTGGGAGAAATCCCCGGACGTTCGCAAGCCCCGTGCCGGGTTCGGGCAAAAAACGCCGCCGAGCGTGCCTCGTACGTCGGGGCATAGGTAGCACAGGTGAGACCGCAGCCCCAGGCTCTGTGGTGCCGTGGAAGTGGCGGCAGTGGGGGCACAGGGCTGGCTATAGTTTTGGGGGGTGGGATCTTTGTTGTGGGAGAAATCCCCGGACGTTCGCAAGCCCCGTGCCGGGTTCGGGCAAAAAACGCCGCCGAGCGTGCCTCATACGTCGGGGCATAGGTAGCACAGGTGAGACCGCAGCCCCAGTCTCTGTGGTGCCGTGGAAGCGGCGGCCGTGGGGGCCGAGGGCTGGCTATAGTTTTGGGGGCTGGGGTCTTTGGTGTGGGAGAAATCCCCGGACGTTCGCAAGCCCCGTGCCGGGTTCGGGCAAAAAACGCCGCCGAGCATGCCTCATACGTCGGGGCATAGGTAGCACAGGTGAGACCGCAGCCCCAGTCTCTGTAGTGCCGTGGAAGCAGCGGCAGTGGGTGCACAGGGCTGGCCACAGCTTTGGGGGCTGGGCTCTTTGGTGTGGGAGAAATCCCCGGACGTTCGCAAGCCCCGTGCCGGGTTCGGGCAAAGAACGCCGCCGAGCGTGCCTCGTACGTCGGGGCATAGGCAGCACAGGTGCGACCGCAGCCCCAGTCTCTGTGGTGCCGTGGAAGCGGCGGCAGTGGGGGCACAGGGCTGGCTATAGTTTTGGGGGCTGGGCTCTTTGGTGTGGGAGAAATCCCCGGACGTTCGCAAGCCCCGTGCCGGGTTCGGGCAAAAAACGCCGCCGAGCGTGCCTCGTACGTCGGGGCATAGGTAGCACAGGTGAGACCGCAGCCCCAGTCTCTGTAGTGCCGTGGAAGCAGCGGCAGTGGGTGCACAGGGCTGGCCACAGCTTTGGGGGCTGGGCTCTTTGGTGTGGGAGAAATCCCCGGACGTTCGCAAGCCCCGTGCCGGGTTCGGGCAAAAAACGCCGCCGAGCGTGCCTCGTACGTCGGGGCATAGGTAGCACAGGTGAGACCGCAGCCCCAGTCTCTGTGGTGCCGTGGAAGCAGCGGCAGTGGGTGCACAGGGCTGGCCACAGCTTTGGGGCCTGGGCTCTTTGGTGTGGGAGAAATCCCCGGACGTTCGCAAGCCCCGTGCCGGGTTCGGGCAAAGAACGCCGCCGAGCGTGCCTCGTACGTCGGGGCATAGGTAGCACAGGTGCGACCGCAGCCCCAGTCTCTGTGGTGCCGTGGAAGCGGCGGCAGTGGGGGCACAGGGCTGGCCACAGCTTTGGGGGGTGGCCTCTTTGGCGTGGGAGAAATCCCCAGACGTTCGCAAGCCCTGAGCCGGGTTCGGGCAAAAAACGCCGCCGAGCGTGCCTCGTACGTCGGGGCATAGGCAGCACAGGTGCGACCGCAGCCCCAGTCTCTGTGGTGCCGTGGAAGCGGCGGCAGTGGGTGCACAGGGCTGGCCACAGCTTTGGGGGCTGGCCTCTTTGGTGTGGGAGAAATCCCCGGACGTTCGCAAGCCCCGTGCCGGGTTCGGGCAAAAAACGCCGCCGAGTGTGCCTCGTACGTCGGGGCATAGGCAGCACAGGTGAGACCGCAGCCCCAGTCTCTGTAGTGCCATGGAAGCGGCGGCAGTGGGGGCACAGGGCTGGCTATAGTTTTGGGGGGTGGCCTGTTTGGTGTGGGAGAAATTCCCAGACGTTCGCAAGCCCCGTGCTGGGTTCGGGCAAAAAACGCCGCCGAGCGTGCCTCATACGTCGGGGCATAGGTAGCACAGGTGAGACCGCAGCCCCAGTCTCTGTGGTGCCGTGGAAGCGGCGGCAGTGGGGGCCGAGGGCTGGCTATAGTTTTGGGGGGTGGGATCTTTGGCGTGGGAGAAATCCCCGGACGTTCGCAAGCCCTGTGCCGGGTTCGGGCAAAAAACGCCGCCGAGCGTGCCTCATACGTCGGGGCATAGGTAGCACAGGTGAGACCGCAGCCCCAGTCTCTGTGGTGCCGTGGAAGCGGCGGCAGTGGGGGCCGAGGGCTGGCTATTCTTTTTGGGGGTGGCCTCTTTGGCGTGGGAGAAATCCCCGGACGTTCGCAAGCCCCGTGCCGGGTTCGGGCAAAAAACGCCGCCGAGCGTGCCTCGTACGTCGGGGCATAGGTAGCACAGGTGAGACCGCAGCCCCAGTCTCTGTAGTGCCGTGGAAGCAGCGGCAGTGGGTGCACAGGGCTGGCCACAGCTTTGGGGGCTGGGCTCTTTGGTGTGGGAGAAATCCCCGGACGTTCGCAAGCCCCGTGCCGGGTTCGGGCAAAAAACGCCGCCGAGCGTGCCTCGTACGTCGGGGCATAGGTAGCACAGGTGAGACCGCAGCCCCAGTCTTAGTGGTGCCATGGAAGCGGCGGCAGTGGGTACACAGGGCTGGCCACAGCTTTGGGGGGTGGCCTCTTTGGCGTGGGAGAAATCCCCGGACGTTCGCAAGCCCCGTGCCGGGTTCGGGCAAAAAACGCCGCCGAGCGTGCCTCGTACGTCGGGGCATAGGTAGCACAGGTGAGACTGCAGCCCCAGTCTCTGTGGTGCCGTGGAAGCGGCGGCACTGGGGGCCGAGGGCTGGCTATAGTTTTGGGGGGTGGCCTCTTTGGCGTGGGAGAAATCCCCGGACGTTCGCAAGCCCCGTGCCGGGTTCGGGCAAAAAACGCCGCCGAGCGTGCCTCGTACGTCGGGGCATAGGTAGCACAGGTGAGGCCGCAGCCCCAGTCTATGTGGTGCCGTGGAAGCAGTGGCAGTGGGTGCACAGGGCTGGCCACAGCTTTGGGGGCTGGGCTCTTTGGCGTGGGAGAAATCCTCGGACGTTCGCAAGCCCCGTGCCGGGTTCGGGCAAAAAACGCCGCCGAGCGTGTCTCGTACGTCGGGGCATAGGTAGCACAGGTGAGACCGCAGCCCCAGTCTCTGTGGTGCCGTGGAAGCGGCGGAAGTGGGGGCACAGGGCTGGCTATAGTTTTGGGTGGTGGGATCTTTGGCGTGGGAGAAATCCCCGGACGTTCGCAAGCCCCGTGCCGGGTTCGGGCAAAAAACGGCGCCGAGCGTGCCTCGTACGTCGGGGCATAGGTAGCACAGGTGAGACCGCAGCCCCAGTCTCTGTGGTGCCGTGGAAGCGGCGGCAGTGGGGGCACAGGGCTGCCTATAGTTTTGGGGGCTGGGCTCTTTGGCGTGGGAGAAATCCGCGGACGTTCGCAAGCGCCGTGCCGGGTTCGGGCAAAAAACGCCGCCGAGCGTGCCTCGTACGTCGGGGCATAGATAGCACAGGTGAGACCGCAGCCCCAGTCTCTGTGGTGCCGTGGGAGCGGCGGCAGTGGGGGCACAGGGCTGCCTATAGTTTTCGGGGGTGGGCTCTTTGGCGTGGGAGAAATCCCCGGACGTTCGCAAGCCCCGTGCCGGGTTCGGGCAAAAAACGCCGCCGAGCGTGCCTCGTACGTCGGGGCATAGGTAGCACAGGTGAGACCGCAGCCCCAGTCTATGTGGTGCCATGGAAGCAGCGGCAGTGGGTGCACAGGGCTGGCCACAGCTTTGGGGGCTGGGCTCTTTGGTGTGGGAGAAATCCCCGGACGTTCGCAAGCCCCGTGCCGGGTTTAGGCAAAAAACGCCGCCGAGCGTGCCTCATACGTCGGGGCATAGGTAGCACAGGTGAGACCGCAGCCCCAGTCTCTGTGGTGCCGTGGAAGCGGCGGCAGTGGGGGCCGAGGGCTGGCTATAGTTTTGGGGGGTGGGCTCTTTGGCGTGGGAGAAATCCCCAGACGTTCGCAAGCCCCGTGCCGGGTTCGGGCAAAAAACGCCGCCGAGCGTGCCTCGTACGTCGGAGCATAGGCAGCACAGGTGCAACCGCAGCCCCAGTCTCTGTGGTGCCGTGGAAGCAGCGGCAGTGGGTGCACAGGGCTGGCCACAGCTTTGGGGGCTGGGCTCTTTGGTGTGGGAGAAATCCCCGGACGTTCGCAAGCCCCGTGCCGGGTTCAGGCAAAAAACGCCGCCGAGCGTGCCTCGTACGTCGGGGCATAGGTAGCACAGGTGAGACCGCAGCCCCAGTCTCTGTGGTGCCGTGGAAGCGGCGGCAGTGGGGGCACAGGGCTGGCTATAGTTTTGGGGGGTGGCCTCTTTGGCGTGGGAGAAATCCCCGGACGTTCGCAAGCCCTGTGCCGGGTTCGGGCAAAAAACGCCGCCGAGCGTGCCTCATACGTCGGGGCATAGGTAGCACAGGTGAGACCGCAGCCCCAGTCTCTGTGGTGCCGTGGAAGCGGCGGCAGTGGGGGCCGAGGGCTGGCTATTCTTTTTGGGGGTGGCCTCTTTGGCGTGGGAGAAATCCCCGGACGTTCGCAAGCCCCGTGCCGGGTTCGGGCAAAAAACGCCGCCGAGCGTGCCTCGTACGTCGGGGCATAGGTAGCACAGGTGAGACCGCAGCCCCAGTCTCTGTAGTGCCGTGGAAGCAGCGGCAGTGGGTGCACAGGGCTGGCCACAGCTTTGGGGGCTGGGCTCTTTGGTGTGGGAGAAATCCCCGGACGTTCGCAAGCCCCGTGCCGGGTTCGGGCAAAAAACGCCGCCGAGCGTGCCTCGTACGTCGGGGCATAGGTAGCACAGGTGAGACCGCAGCCCCAGTCTCTGTAGTGCCGTGGAAGCAGCGGCAGTGGGTGCACAGGGCTGGCCACAGCTTTGGGGGCTGGGCTCTTTGGTGTGGGAGAAATCCCCGGGCGTTCGCAAGCCCCGTGCTGGGTTCGGGCAAAGAACGCCGCCGAGTGTGCCTCGTACGTCGGAGCATAGGCAGCACAGGTGCGACCGCAGCCCCAGTCTCTGTGGTGCCGTGGAAGCGGCGGCAGTGGGGGCACAGGGCTGGCTATAGTTTTGGGGGGTGGGATCTTTGGCGTGGGAGAAATCCCCGGACGTTCGCAAGCCCCGTGCCGGGTTCGGGCAAAAAACGCCGCCGAGCGTGCCTCGTACGTCGGGGCATAGGTAGCACAGGTGAGACCGCAGCCCCAGTCTTAGTGGTGCCGTGGAAGCGGCGGCAGTGGGTGCACAGGGCTGGCTATAGTTTTGGGGGGTGGGATCTTTGGCGTGGGAGAAATCCCCGGACGTTCGCAAGCCCCGTGCCGGGTTCGGGCAAAAAACGCCGCCGAGCGTGCTTCGTACGTCGGGGCATAGGCAGCACAGGTGCGACCGCAGCCCCAGTCTCTGTGGTGCCGTGGAAGCGGCGGCAGTGGGGGCCGAGGGCTGGCTATAGTTTTGGGGGCTGGCCTCTTTGGCGTGGGAGAAATCCCCGGACGTTCGCAAGCCCCGTGCCGGGTTCGGGCAAAAAACGCCGCCGAGCGTGCCTCGTACGTCGGGGCATAGGTAGCACAGGTGAGACCGCAGCCCCAGTCTCTGTGGTGCCGTGGAAGCGGCGGCAGTGGGGGCCGAGGGCTAGCCACAGCTTTGGGGGGTGGCCTCTTTGGTGTGGGAGAAATCCCCGGACGTTCGCAAGCCCCGTGCCGGGTTCGGGCAAAAAACGCCGCCGAACGTGCCTCGTACGTCGGAGCATAGGCAGCACAGGTGCGACCGCAGCCCCAGTCTCTGTGGTGCCGTGGAAGCGGCGGCAGTGGGTGCACAGGGCTGGCCACAGCTTTGGGGGCTGGGCTCTTTGGTGTGGGAGAAATCCCCGGACGTTCGCAAGCCCCGTGCCGGGTTCGGGCAAAGAACGCCGCCGAGCGTGCGTCGTACGTCCGAGCATAGGCAGCACAGGTGCGACCGCAGCCCCAGTCTCTGTGGTGCCGTGGAAGCGGCGGCAGTGGGGGCCGAGGGCTGGCTATAGTTGTGGGGGGTGGCCTCTTTGGCGTGGGAGAAACCCCCGGACGTTCGCAAGCCCCGTGCCGGGTTCGGGCAAAAAACGCCGCCGAGCGTGCCTCGTACGTCGGGGCATAGGTAGCACAGGTGAGACCGCAGCCCCAGTCTCTGTAGTGCCGTGGAAGCAGCGGCAGTGGGTGCACAGGGCTGGCCACAGCTTTGGGGGCTGGGCTCTTTGGTGTGGGAGAAATCCCCGGACGTTCGCAAGCCCCGTGCCGGGTTCGGGCAAAAAACGCCGCCGAGCGTGCCTCGTACGTCGGGGCATAGGTAGCACAGGTGAGACCGCAGCCCCAGTCTCTGTAGTGCCGTGGAAGCAGCGGCAGTGGGTGCACAGGGCTGGCCACAGCTTTGGGGCCTGGGCTCTTTGGTGTGGGAGAAATCCCCGGACGTTCGCAAGCCCCGTGCCGGGTTCGGGCAAAAAATGCCGCCGAGCGTGCCTCGTACGTCGGGGCATAGGTAGCACAGGTGAGACCGCAGCCCCAGGCTCTGTGGTGCCGTGGAAGTGGCGCCAGTGGGTGCACAGGGCTGGCTATAGTTTTGGGGGGTGGCCTCTTTGGCGTGGGAGAAATCCCCGGACGTTCGCAAGCCCCGTGCCGGGTTCGGGCAAAAAACGCCGCCGAGCGTGCCTCGTACGTCGGGGCATAGGTAGCACAGGTGAGACCGCAGCCCCAGTCTCTGTGGTGCCGTGGAAGCGGCGGCACTGGGGGCCGAGGGCTGGCTATAGTTTTGGGGGGTGGCCTCTTTGGCGTGGGAGAAATCCCCGGACGTTCGCAAGCCCCGTGACGGGTTCGGGCAAAAAACGCCGCCGAGCGTGCCTCGTACGTCGGGGCATAGGTAGCACAGGTGAGACCGCAGCCCCAGTCTCTGTGGTGCCGTGGAAGCGGCGGCAGTGGGGGCCGAGGGCTGGCTATAGTTTTGGGGGGTGGCCTCTTTGGCGTGGGAGAAATCCCCGGACGTTCGCAAGCCCCGTGCCGGGTTCGGGCAAAAAACGCCGCCGAGCGTGCCTCGTACGTCGGGGCATAGGCAGCACAGGTGAGACCACAGCCCCAGTCTCTGTGGTGCCGTGGAAGCGGCGGCAGTGGGTGCACAGGGCTGGCTATAGTTTTGGGGGCTGGGCTCTTTGGCGTGGGAGAAATCCCCGGACGTTCGCAAGCCCCGTGCCGGGTTCGGGCAAAAAACGCCGCCGAGCGTGCCTCGTACGTCGGGGCATAGGCAGCACAGGTGAGACCGCAGCCCCAGTCTCTGTGGTGCCGTGGAAGCGGCGGCAGTGGGTACACAGGGCTGGCCACAGCTTTGGGGGGTGGCCTCTTTGGCGTGGGAGAAATCCCCGGACGTTCGCAAGCCCCGTGCCGGGTTCGGGCAAAAAACGCTGCCGAACGTGCCTCGTACGTCGGGGCATAGGCAGCACAGGTGAGACCGCAGCCTCAGTCTCTGTGGTGCCGTGGAAGCGGCGGCAGTGGGTGCACAGGGCTGCCTATAGTTTTGGGGGCTGGGCTCTTTGGCGTGGGAGAAATCCCCGGACGTTCGCAAGCCCCGTGCCGGGTTCGGGCAAAAAACGCCGCCGAGCGTGCCTCGTACGTCGGGGCATAGGCAGCACAGGTGAGACCGCAGCCCCAGTCTCTGTGGTGCCGTGGAAGCGGCGGCAGTGGGTACACAGGGCTGGCCACAGCTTTGGGGGGTGGCCTCTTTGGCGTGGGAGAAATCCCCGGACGTTCGCAAGCCCCGTGCCGGGTTCGGGCAAAAAACGCCGCCGAGCGTGCCTCGTACGTCGGGGCATAGGTAGCACAGGTGAGACCGCAGCCCCAGTCTCTGTGGTGCCGTGGAAGCGGCGGCAGTGGGTGCACAGGGCTGCCTATAGTTTTGGGGGCTGGGCTCTTTGGTGTGGGAGAAATCCCCGGACGTTCGCAAGCCCCGTGCCGGGTTCGGGCAAAAAACGCCGCCGAGCGTGCCTCGTACGTCGGGGCTTAGGTAGCACAGGTGAGACCGCAGCCCCAGTCTCTGTGGTGCCGTGGAAGCGGCGGCAGTGGGGGCCGAGGGCTGGCCACAGCTTTGGGGGGTGGCCTCTATGGCGTGGGAGAAATTCCCGGACGTTCGCAAGCCCCGAGCCGGGTTCGGGCAAAAAACGCTGCCGAGCGTGCCTCGTACGTCGGGGCATAGGCAGCACAGGTGAGACCGCAGCCCCAGTCTCTGTGGTGCCGTGGAAGCGGCGGCAGTGGGTGCACAGGGCTGGCCACAGCTTTGGGGGCTGGGCTCTTTGGTGTGGGAGAAATCCCCGGACGTTCGCAAGCCCCGTGCCAGGTTCGGGCATAAAACGCCGCCGAGCGTGCCTCGTACGTCGGGGCATAGGCAGCACAGGTGCGACCGCAGCCCCAGTCTCTGTGGTGCCGTGGAAGCGGCGGCAGTGGGGGCCGAGGGCTGGCTATAGTTTTGGGGGGTGGCCTCTTTGGCGTTGGAGAAATCCCCGGACGTTCGCAAGCCCCGTGCCGGGTTCGGGCAAAAAACGCCGCCGAGCGTGACTCATACGTCGGGGCATAGGCAGCACAGGTGAGACCGCAGCCCCAGTCTCTGTGGTGCCGTGGAAGCGGCGGCAGTGGGTGCACAGGGCTGGCTATAGTTTTGGGGGGTGGGATCTTTGGCGTGGGAGAAATCCCCGGACGTTCGCAAGCCCCGTGCCGGGTTCGGGCAAAAAACGCCGCCGAGCGTGCCTCATACGTCGGGGCATAGGTAGCACAGGTGAGACCGCAGCCCCAGTCTCTGTGGTGCCGTGGAAGCGGCGGCAGTGGGGGCCGAGGGCTAGCCACAGCTTTGGGGGGTGGCCTCTTTGGTGTGGGAGAAATCCCCGGACGTTCACAAGCCCTGTGCCGGGTTCGGGCAAAAAACGCCGCCGAACGTGCCTCGTACGTCGGGGCATAGGCAGCACAGGTGCGACCGCAGCCCCAGTCTCTGTGGTGCTGTGGAAGCGGCGGCAGTGGGTGCACAGGGCTGGCCACAGCTTTGGGGGCTGGGCTCTTTGGTGTGGGAGAAATCCCCGGACGTTCGCAAGCCCCGTGCCGGGTTCGGGCAAAGAACGCTGCCGAGCGTGCCTCGTACGTCGGAGCATAGGCAGCACAGGTGCGACCGCAGCCCCAGTCTCTGTGGTGCCGTGGAAGCGGCGCCAGTGGGGGCCGAGGGCTGGCTATAGTTTTGGGGGTGGCCTCTTTGGCGTGGGAGAAACCCCCGGACGTTCGCAAGTCCCGAGCCGGGTTCGGGCAAAAAACGCCGCCGAGCGTGCCTCGTACGTCGGGGCATAGGTAGCACAGGTGAGACCGCAGCCCCAGTCTCTGTAGTGCCGTGGAAGCAGCGGCAGTGGGTGCACAGGGCTGCCTATAGTTTTGGGGGCTGGGCTCTTTGGTGTGGGAGAAATCCCCGGACGTTCGCAAGCCCCGTGCCGGGTTCGGGCAAAGAACGCCGCCGAGCGTGCCTCGTACGTCGGGGCATAGGCAGCACAGGTGCGACCGCAGCCCCAGTCTCTGTGGTGCCGTGGAAGCGGCGGCAGTGGGGGCACAGGGCTGGCTATAGTTTTGGGGGGTGGCCTCTTTGGTGTGGGAGAAATCCCCGGACGTTCGCAAGCCCCGTGCCGGGTTCGGGCAAAAAACGCCGCCGAGCGTGCCTCGTACGTCGGGGCATAGGTAGCACAGGTGAGACCGCAGCCCCAGTCTCTGTAGTGCCGTGGAAGCAGCGGCAGTGGGTGCACAGGGCTGGCCACAGCTTTGGGGCCTGGGCTCTTTGGTGTGGGAGAAATCCCCGGACGTTCGCAAGCCCCGTGCCGGGTTCGGGCAAAAAACGCCGCCGAGCGTGCCTCGTACGTCGGGGCATAGGTAGCACAGGTGAGACCGCAGCCCCAGTCTCTGTAGTGCCGTGGAAGCAGCGGCAGTGGGTGCACAGGGCTGGCCACAGCTTTGGGGGCTGGGCTCTTTGGTGTGGGAGAAATCCCCGGACGTTCGCAAGCCCCGTGCCGGGTTCGGGCAAAAAACGCCGCCGAGCGTGCCTCGTACGTCGGGGCATAGGTAGCACAGGTGAGACCGCAGCCCCAGGCTCTGTGGTGCCGTGCAAGCGGCGGCAGTGGGTGCACAGGGCTGGCTATAGTTTTGGGGGGTGGGATCTTTGGCGTGGGAGAAATCCCCGGACGTTCGCAAGCCCCGTGCCGGGTTCGGGCAAAAAACGCCGCCGAGCGTGCCTCATACGTCGGGGCATCGGCAGCACAGGTGAGACCGCAGCCCCAGTCTTAGTGGTGCCGTGGAAGCGGCGGCAGTGGGGGCCGAGGGCTGGCTATAGTTTTGGGGGCTGGCCTCTTTGGCGTGGGAGAAATCCCCGGACGTTCGCAAGCCCCGTGCCGGGTTCGGGCAAAAAACGCCGCCAAGCGTGACTCATACGTCGGGGCATAGGTAGCACAGGTGAGACCGCAGCCCCAGTCTCTGTGGTGCCGTGGAAGCGGCGGCAGTGGGGGCCGAGGGCTAGCCACAGCTTTGGGGGGTGGCATCTTTGGTGTGGGAGAAATCCCCGGACGTTCACAAGCCCTGTGCCGGGTTCGGGCAAAAAACGCCGCCGAGCGTGCCTCGTACGTCGGGGCATAGGTAGCACAGGTGAGACCGCAGCCCCAGTCTTAGTGGTGCCATGGAAGCGGCGGCAGTGGGTGCACAGGGCTGGCCACAGCTTTGGGGGGTGGCCTCTATGGCGTGGGAGAAATCCCCGGACGTTCGCAAGCCCCGTGCCGGGTTCGGGCAAAGAACGCCGCCGAGCGTGCCTCGTATGTCGGGGCATAGGCAGCACAGGTGCGACCGCAGCCCCAGTCTCTGTGGTGCCGTGGAAGCGGCGGCAGTGGGGGCACAGGGCTGGCTATAGTTTTGGGGGCTGGGCTCTTTGGTGTGGGAGAAATCCCCGGACGTTCGCAAGCCCCGTGCCGGGTTCGGGCAAAAAACGCCGCCGAGCGTGCCTCGTACGTCGGGGCATAGGTAGCACAGGTGAGACCGCAGCCCCAGTCTCTGTAGTGCCGTGGAAGCAGCGGCAGTGGGTGCACAGGGCTGCCTATAGTTTTGGGGGCTGGGCTCTTTGGCGTGGGAGAAATCCCCGGACGTTCGCAAGCCCCGTGCCGGGTTCGGGCAAAAAACGCCGCCGAGCGTGCCTCGTACGTCGGGGCATAGGCAGCACAGGTGAGACCGCAGCCCCAGTCTCTGTAGTGCCGTGGAAGCAGCGGCAGTGGGTGCACAGGGCTGGCCACAGCTTTGGGGCCTGGGCTCTTTGGTGTGGGAGAAATCCCCGGACGTTCGCAAGCCCCGTGCCGGGTTCGGGCAAAAAACGCCGCCGAACGTGCCTCGTACGTAGGAGCATAGGCAGCACAGGTGCAACCGCAGCCCCAGTCTCTGTGGTGCCGTGGAAGCGGCGGCAGTGGGTGCACAGGGCTGGCCACAGCTTTGGGGGCTGGGCTCTTTGGTGTGGGAGAAATCCCCGGACGTTCGCAAGCCCCGTGCCGGGTTCGGGCAAAGAACGCCGCCGAGCGTGCCTCGTACGTCGGAGCATAGGCAGCACAGGTGCGACCGCAGCCCCAGTCTCTGTGGTGCCGTGGAAGCGGCGGCAGTGGGGGCCGAGGGCTGGCTATAGTTTTGGGGGGTGGCCTCTTTGGCGTGGGAGACACCCCCGGACGTTCGCAAGCCCCGAGCCGGGTTCGGGCAAAAAACGCCGCCGAGCGTGCCTCGTACGTCGGGGCATAGGTAGCACAGGTGAGACCGCAGCCCCAGTCTCTGTAGTGGCGTGGAAGCAGCGGCAGTGGGTGCAGAGGGCTGGCCACAGCTTTGGGGGCTGGGCTCTTTGGTGTGGGAGAAATCCCCGGACGTTCGCAAGCCCCGTGCCGGGTTCGGGCAAAGAACGCCGCCGAGCGTGCCTCGTACGTCGGGGCATAGGTAGCACAGGTGCGACCGCAGCCCCAGTCTCTGTAGTGCCGTGGAAGCAGCGGCAGTGGGTGCACAGGGCTGGCCACAGCTTTGGGGCCTGGGCTCTTTGGTGTGGGAGAAATCCCCGGACGTTCGCAAGCCCCGTGCCGGGTTCGGGCAAAAAATGCCGCCGAGCGTGCCTCGTACGTCGGGGCATAGGTAGCACAGGTGAGACCGCAGCCCCAGGCTCTGTGGTGCCGTGGAAGTGGCGCCAGTGGGTGCACAGGGCTGGCTATAGTTTTGGGGGGTGGCCTCTTTGGCGTGGGAGAAATCCCCGGACGTTCGCAAGCCCCGTGCCGGGTTCGGGCAAAAAACGCCGCCGAGCGTGCCTCGTACGTCGGGGCATAGGTAGCACAGGTGAGACCGCAGCCCCAGTCTCTGTGGTGCCGTGGAAGCGGCGGCACTGGGGGCCGAGGGCTGGCTATAGTTTTGGGGGGTGGCCTCTTTGGCGTGGGAGAAATCCCCGGACGTTCGCAAGCCCCGTGCCGGGTTCGGGCAAAAAACGCCGCCGAGCGTGCCTCGTACGTCGGGGCATAGGTAGCACAGGTGAGACCGCAGCCCCAGTCTCTGTGGTGCCGTGGAAGCGGCGGCAGTGGGGGCCGAGGGCTGGCTATAGTTTTGGGGGGTGGCCTCTTTGGCGTGGGAGAAATCCCCGGACGTTCGCAAGCCCCGTGCCGGGTTCGGGCAAAAAACGCCGCCGAGCGTGCCTCGTACGTCGGGGCATAGGCAGCACAGGTGAGACCACAGCCCCAGTCTCTGTGGTGCCGTGGAAGCGGCGGCAGTGGGGGCACAGGGCTGGCTATAGTTTTGGGGGGTGGCCTCTTTGGCGTGGGAGAAATCCCCGGACGTTCGCAAGCCCCGTGCCGGGTTCGGGCAAAAAACGCTGCCGAACGTGCCTCGTACGTCGGGGCATAGGCAGCACAGGTGAGACCGCAGCCCCAGTCTCTGTGGTGCCGTGGAAGCGGCGGCAGTGGGTACACAGGGCTGGCCACAGCTTTGGGGGGTGGCCTCTTTGGCGTGGGAGAAATCCCCGGACGTTCGCAAGCCCCGTGCCGGGTTCGGGCAAAAAACGCCGCCGAGCGTGCCTCGTACGTCGGGGCATAGGTAGCACAGGTGAGACCGCAGCCCCAGTCTCTGTGGTGCCGTGGAAGCGGCGGCAGTGGGTGCACAGGGCTGCCTATAGTTTTGGGGGCTGGGCTCTTTGGTGTGGGAGAAATCCCCGGACGTTCGCAAGCCCCGTGCCGGGTTCGGGCAAAAAACGCCGCCGAGCGTGCCTCGTACGTCGGGGCTTAGGTAGCACAGGTGAGACCGCAGCCCCAGTCTCTGTGGTGCCGTGGAAGCGGCGGCAGTGGGGGCCGAGGGCTGGCCACAGCTTTGGGGGGTGGCCTCTATGGCGTGGGAGAAATCCCCGGACGTTCGCAAGCCCCGAGCCGGGTTCGGGCAAAAAACGCTGCCGAGCGTGCCTCGTACGTCGGGGCATAGGCAGCACAGGTGAGACCGCAGCCCCAGTCTCTGTGGTGCCGTGGAAGCGGCGGCAGTGGGTGCACAGGGCTGGCCACAGCTTTGGGGGCTGGGCTCTTTGGTGTGGGAGAAATCCCCGGACGTTCGCAAGCCCCGTGCCGGGTTCGGGCATAAAACGCCGCCGAGCGTGCCTCGTACGTCGGGGCATAGGCAGCACAGGTGCGACCGCAGCCCCAGTCTCTGTGGTGCCGTGGAAGCAGCGGCAGTGGGTGCACAGGGCTGCCTATAGTTTTGGGGGCTGGGCTCTTTGGTGTGGGAGAAATCCCCGGACGTTCGCAAGCCCCGTGCCGGGTTCGGGCAAAGAACGCCGCCGAGCGTGCCTCGTACGTCGGGGCATAGGCAGCACAGGTGCGACCGCAGCCCCAGTCTCTGTGGTGCCGTGGAAGCGGCGGCAGTGGGGGCCGAGGGCTGGCTATAGTTTTGGGGGGTGGCCTCTTTGGTGTGGGAGAAATCCCCGGACGTTCGCAAGCCCCGTGCCGGGTTCGGGCAAAAAACGCCGCCGAGCGTGCCTCGTACGTCGGGGCATAGGTAGCACAGGTGAGACCGCAGCCCCAGTCTCTGTAGTGCCGTGGAAGCAGCGGCAGTGGGTGCACAGGGCTGGCCACAGCTTTGGGGGCTGGGCTCTTTGGTGTGGGAGAAATCCCCGGACGTTCGCAAGCCCCGTGCCGGGTTCGGGCAAAAAACGCCGCCGAGCGTGCCTCGTACGTCGGGGCATAGGTAGCACAGGTGAGACCGCAGCCCCAGGCTCTGTGGTGCCGTGGAAGCGGCGGCAGTGGGTGCACAGGGCTGGCTATAGTTTTGGGGGGTGGGATCTTTGGCGTGGGAGAAATCCCCGGACGTTCGCAAGCCCCGTGCCGGGTTCGGGCAAAAAACGCCGCCGAGCGTGCCTCATACGTCGGGGCATCGGCAGCACAGGTGAGACCGCAGCCCCAGTCTTAGTGGTGCCGTGGAAGCGGCGGCAGTGGGGGCCGAGGGCTGGCTATAGTTTTGGGGGGTGGGATCTTTGGCGTGGGAGAAATCCCCGGACGTTCGCAAGCCCCGTGCCGGGTTCGGGTAAAAAACGCCGCCAAGCGTGACTCATACGTCGGGGCATAGGTAGCACAGGTGAGACCGCAGCCCCAGTCTCTGTGGTGCCGTGGAAGTGGCGGCAGTGGGGGCCGAGGGCTAGCCACAGCTTTGGGGGGGTGGCATCTTTGGTGTGGGAGAAATCCCCGGACGTTCACAAGCCCTGTGCCGGGTTCGGGCAAAAAACGCCGCCGAGCGTGCCTCGTACGTCGGGGCATAGGTAGCACAGGTGAGACCGCAGCCCCAGTCTTAGTGGTGCCATGGAAGCGGCGGCACTGGGTGCACAGGGCTGGCCACAGCTTTGGGGGCTGGGCACTTTGGTGTGGGAGAAATCCCCGGACGTTCGCAAGCCCCGTGCCGGGTTCGGGCAAAGAACGCCGCCGAGCGTGCCTCGTACGTCGGAGCATAGGCAGCACAGGTGCGACCGCAGCCCCAGTCTCTGTGGTGCCGTGGAAGCGGCGGCAGTGGGGGCACAGGGCTGGCTATAGTTTTGGGGGCTGGGCTCTTTGGTGTGGGAGAAATCCCCGGACGTTCGCAAGCCCCGTGCCGGGTTCGGGCAAAAAACGCCGCCGAGCGTGCCTCGTACGTCGGGGCATAGGTAGCACAGGTGAGACCGCAGCCCCAGTCTCTGTAGTGCCGTGGAAGCAGCGGCAGTGGGTGCACAGGGCTGGCTATAGTTTTGGGGGCTGGGCTCTTTGGCGTGGGAGAAATCCCCGGACGTTCGCAAGCCCCGTGCCGGGTTCGGGCAAAAAACGCCGCCGAGCGTGCCTCGTACGTCGGGGCATAGGTAGCACAGGTGAGACCGCAGCCCCAGTCTCTGTAGTGCCGTGGAAGCGGCGGCAGTGGGTGCACAGGGCTGGCCACAGCTTTGGGGCCTGGGCTCTTTGGTGTGGGAGAAATCCCCGGACGTTCGCAAGCCCCGTGCCGGGTTCGGGCAAAAAACGCCTCCGAACGTGCCTCGTACGTAGGAGCATAGGCAGCACATGTGCAACCGCAGCCCCAGTCTCTGTGGTGCCGTGGAAGCGGCGGCAGTGGGTGCACAGGGCTGGCCACAGCTTTGGGGGCTGGGCTCTTTGGTGTGGGAGAAATCCCCGGACGTTCGCAAGCCCCGTGCCGGGTTCGGGCAGAGAACGCCGCCGAGCGTGCCTCGTACGTCGGAGCATAGGCAGCACAGGTGAGACCGCAGCCCCAGTCTCTGTGGTGCCGTGGAAGCGGCGGCAGTGGGGGCACAGGGCTGGCTATAGTTTTGGGGGGTGGGATCTTTGGTGTGGGAGAAATCCCCGGACGTTCGCAAGCCCCGTGCCGGGTTCGGGCAAAAAACGCCGCCGAGCGTGACTCGTACGTCGGGGCATAGGTAGCACAGGTGAGACCGCAGCCCCAGTCTCTGTGGTGCCGTGGAAGCGGCGGCAGTGGGTGCACAGGGCTGGCTATAGTTTTGGGGGGTGGGATCTTTGGCGTGGGAGAAATCCCCGGACGTTCGCAAGCCCCGTGCCGGGTTCGGGCAAAAAACGCCGCCGAGCGTGCCTCGTACGTCGGGGCATAGGCAGCACAGGTGCGACCGCAGCCCCAGTCTCTGTGGTGCCGTGGAAGCGGCGGCAGTGGGGGCCGAGGGCTGCCTATAGTTTTGGGGGCTGGCCTCTTTGGCGTGGGAGAAATCCCCGGACGTTCGCAAGCCCCGTGCCGGGTTCGGGCAAAAAACGCCGCCGAGCGTGCCTCGTACGTCGGGGCATAGGTAGCACAGGTGAGACCGCAGCCCCAGTCTCTGTGGTGCCGTGGAAGCGGCGGCAGTGGGGGCCGAGGGCTAGCCACAGCTTTGGGGGGTGGCCTCTTTGGTGTGGGAGAAATCCCCGGACGTTCACAAGCCCTGTGCCGGGTTCGGGCAAAAAACGCCGCCGAACGTGCCTCGTACGTCGGAGCATAGGCAGCACAGGTGCAACCGCAGCCCCAGTCTCTGTGGTGCCGTGGAAGCGGCGGCAGTGGGTGCACAGGGCTGGCCACAGCTTTGGGGGCTGGGCTCTTTGGTGTGGGAGAAATCCCCGGACGTTCGCAAGCCCCGTGCCGGGTTCGGGCAAAGAACGCCGCCGAGCGTGCCTCGTACGTCCGAGCATAGGCAGCACAGGTGCGACCGCAGCCCCAGTCTCTGTGGTGCCGTGGAAGCGGCGGCAGTGGGGGCCGAGGGCTGGCTATAGTTTTGGGGGGTGGCCTCTTTGGCGTGGGAGAAACCCCCGGACGTTCGCAAGCCCCGAGCCGGGTTCGGGCAAAAAACGCCACCGAGCGTGCCTCGTACGTCGGGGCATAGGTAGCACAGGTGAGACCGCAGCCCCAGTCTCTGTAGTGCCGTGGAAGCAGCGGCAGTGGGTGCAGAGGGCTGGCCACAGCTTTGGGGGCTGGGCTCTTTGGTGTGGGAGAAATCCCCGGACGTTCGCAAGCCCCGTGCCGGGTTCGGGCAAAGAACGCCGCCGAGCGTGCCTCGTACGTCGGGGCATAGGCAGCACAGGTGCGACCGCAGCCCCAGTGTCTGTGGTGCCGTGGAAGCGGCGGCAGTGGGGGCACAGGGCTGGCTATAGTTTTGGGGGCTGGGCTCTTTGGTGTGGGAGAAATCCCCGGACGTTCGCAAGCCCCGAGCCGGGTTCGGGCAAAAAACGCCGCCGAGCGTGCCTCGTACGTCGGGGCATAGGTAGCACAGGTGAGACCGCAGCCCCAGTCTCTGTAGTGCCGTGGAAGCAGCGGCAGTGGGTGCACAGGGCTGGCCACAGCTTTGGGGGCTGGGCTCTTTGGTGTGGGAGAAATCCCCGGACGTTCGCAAGCCCCGTGCCGGGTTCGGGCAAAAAACGCCGCCGAGCGTGCCTCGTACGTCGGGGCATAGGTAGCACAGGTGCGACCGCAGCCCCAGTCTCTGTAGTGCCGTGGAAGCAGCGGCAGTGGGTGCACAGGGCTGGCCACAGCTTTGGGGCCTGGGCTCTTTGGTGTGGGAGAAATCCCCGGACGTTCGCAAGCCCTGTGCCGGGTTCGGGCAAAAAACTCCGCCGAGCGTGCCTCGTACGTCGGGGCATAGGTAGCACAGGTGAGACCGCAGCCCCAGGCTCTGTGGTGCCGTGGAAGTGGCGCCAGTGGGTGCACAGGGCTGGCTATAGTTTTGGGGGGTGGCCTCTTTGGCGTGGGAGAAATCCCCGGACGTTCGCAAGCCCCGTGCCGGGTTCGGGCAAAAAACGCCGCCGAGCGTGCCTCATATGTCGGGGCATAGGTAGCACAGGTGAGACCGCAGCCCCAGTCTCTGTGGTGCTGTGGAAGCGGCGGCAGTGGGGGCCGAGGGCTGGCTATAGTTTTGGGGGGTGGCCTCTTTGGCGTGGGAGAAATCCCCGGACGTTCGCAAGCCCCGTGCCGGGTTCGGGCAAAAAACGCCGCCGAGCGTGCCTCGTACGTCGGGGCATAGGCAGCACAGGTGAGACCGCAGCCCCAGTCTCTGTGGTGCCGTGGAAGCGGCGGCAGTGGGTGCACAGGGCTGGCTATAGTTTTGGGGGGTGGCCTCTTTGGCGTGGGAGAAATCCCCGGACGTTCGCAAGCCCCGTGCCGGGTTCGGGCAAAAAACGCCGCCGAGCGTGCCTCGTACGTCGGGGCATAGGCAGCACAGGTGAGACCACAGCCCCAGTCTCTGTGGTGCCGTGGAAGCGGCGGCAGTGGGGGCCGAGTGCTGGCTATAGTTTTGGGGGCTGGGCTCTTTGGCGTGGGAGAAATCCCCGGACGTTCGCAAGCCCCGTGCCGGGTTCGGGCAAAAAACGCCGCCGAGCGTGCCTCGTACGTCGGGGCATAGGCAGCACAGGTGAGACCGCAGCCTCAGTCTCTGTGGTGCCGTGGAAGCGGCGGCAGTGGGTGCACAGGGCTGCCTATAGTTTTGGGGGCTGGGCTCTTTGGCGTGGGAGAAATCCCCGGACGTTCGCAAGCCCCGTGCCGGGTTCGGGCAAAAAACGCCGCCGAGCGTGCCTCGTACGTCGGGGCATAGGTAGCACAGGTGAGACCGCAGCCCCAGTCTCTGTGGTGCCGTGGAAGCGGCGGCAGTGGGTGCACAGGGCTGGCTATACTTTTGGGGGGTGGCCTCTTTGGCGTGGGAGAAATCCCCGGACGTTCGCAAGCCCCGTGCCGGGTTCGGGCAAAAAACGCCGCCGAGCGTGCCTCGTACGTCGGGGCATAGGTAGCACAGGTGAGACCGCAGCCCCAGGCTCTGTGGTGCCGTGGAAGTGGCGCCAGTGGGTGCACAGGGCTGGCTATAGTTTTGGGGGGTGGGATCTTTGGCGTGGGAGAAATCCCCGGACGTTCGCAAGCCCCGTGCCGGGTTCGGGCAAAAAACGCCGCCGAGCGTGCCTCATACGTCGGGGCATAGGTAGCACAGGTGAGACCGCAGCCCCAGTCTCTGTGGTGCCGTGGAAGCGGCGGCAGTGGGGGCCGAGGGCTGGCTATAGTTTTGGGGACTGGGCTCTTTGGTGTGGGAGAAATCCCCGGACGTTCGCAAGCCCCGTGCCGGGTTCGGGCAAAAAACGCCGCCGAGCGTGCCTCGTACGTCGGGGCATAGGTAGCACAGGTGAGACCGCAGCCCCAGTCTCTGTGGTGCCGTGGAAGCGGCGGCAGTGGGTGCACAGGGCTGGCTATAGTTTTGGGGGGTGGGATCTTTGGCGTGGGAGAAATCCCCGGACGTTCGCAAGCCCCGTGCCGGGTTCGGGCAAAAAACGCCACCGAGCGTGCCTCGTACGTCGGGGCATAGGCAGCACAGGTGAGACCACAGCCCCAGTCTCTGTGGTGCCGTGGAAGCGGCGGCAGTGGGGGCCGAGGGCTGGCTATAGTTTTGGGGGGTGGCCTCTTTGGCGTGGGAGAAATCCCCGGACGTTCGCAAGCCCCGTGCCGGGTTCGGGCAAAAAACGCTGCCGAACGTGCCTCGTACGTCGGGGCATAGGCAGCACAGGTGAGACCGCAGCCTCAGTCTCTGTGGTGCCGTGGAAGCGGCGGCAGTGGGTGCACAGGGCTGCCTATAGTTTTGGGGGCTGGGCTCTTTGGTGTGGGAGAAATCCCCGGACGTTCGCAAGCCCCGTGCCGGGTTCGGGCAAAAAACGCCGCCGAGCGTGCCTCGTACGTCGGGGCTTAGGTAGCACAGGTGAGACCGCAGCCCCAGTCTCTGTGGTGCTGTGGAAGCGGCGGCAGTGGGGGCCGAGGGCTGGCCACAGCTTTGGGGGGTGGCCTCTATGGCGTGGGAGAAATCCCCGGACGTTCGCAAGCTCCGAGCCGGGTTCGGGCAAAAAACGCTGCCGAGCGTGCCTCGTACGTCGGGGCATAGGCAGCACAGGTGAGACCGCAGCCCCAGTCTCTGTGGTGCCGTGGAAGCGGCGGCAGTGGGTGCACAGGGCTGGCCACAGCTTTGGGGCCTGGGCTCTTTGGTGTGGGAGAAATCCCCGGACGTTCGCAAGCCCCGTGCCGGGTTCGGGCATAAAACGCCGCCGAGCGTGCCTCGTACGTCGGGGCATAGGCAGCACAGGTGCGACCGCAGCCCCAGTCTCTGTGGTGCCGTGGAAGCGGCGGCAGTGGGGGCACAGGGCTGGCTATAGTTTTGGGGGGTGGCCTCTTTGGCGTGGGAGAAATCCCCGGACGTTCGCAAGCCCCGTGCCGGGTTCGGGCAAAAAACGCCGCCGAGCGTGCCTCATACGTCGGGGCATAGGCAGCACAGGTGAGACTGCAGCCCCAGTCTCTGTGGTGCCGTGGAAGCGGCGGCAGTGGGTGCACAGGGCTGGCTATAGTTTTGGGGGGTGGGATCTTTGGCGTGGGAGAAATCCCCGGACGTTCGCAAGCCCCGTGCCGGGTTCGGGCAAAAAACGCCGCCGAGCGTGCCTCATACGTCGGGGCATAGGTAGCACAGGTGAGACCGCAGCCCCAGTCTCTGTGGTGCCGTGGAAGCGGCGGCAGTGGGGGCCGAGGGCTAGCCACAGCTTTGGGGGGTGGCCTCTTTGGTGTGGGAGAAATCCCCGGACGTTCGCAAGCCCTGTGCCGGGTTCGGGCAAAAAACGCCGCCGAACGTGCCTCGTACGTCGGAGCATAGGCAGCACAGGTGCAACCGCAGCCCCAGCCTCTGTGGTGCCGTGGAAGCGGCGGCAGTGGGTGCACAGGGCTGGCCACAGCTTTGGGGGCTGGGCTCTTTGGTGTGGGAGAAATCCCCGGACGTTCGCAAGCCCCGTGCCGGGTTCGGGCAAAGAACGCCGCCGAGCGTGCCTCGTACGTCCGAGCATAGGCAGCACAGGTGCGACCGCAGCCCCAGTCTCTGTGGTGCCGTGGAAGCGGCGGCAGTGGGGGCCGAGGGCTGGCTATAGTTTTGGGGGTGGCCTCTTTGGCGTGGGAGAAACCCCCGGACGTTCGCAAGCCCCGTGCCGGGTTCGGGCAAAAAACGCCGCCGAGCGTGCCTCGTACGTCGGGGCATAGGTAGCACAGGTGAGACCGCAGCCCCAGTCTCTGTAGTGCCGTGGAAGCAGCGGCAGTGGGTGCACAGGGCTGCCTATAGTTTTGGGGGCTGGGCTCTTTGGTGTGGGAGAAATCCCCGGACGTTCGCAAGCCCCGTGCCGGGTTCGGGCAAAGAACGCCGCCGAGCGTGCCTCGTACGTCGGGGCATAGGCAGCACAGGTGAGACCACAGCCCCAGTCTCTGTGGTGCCGTGGAAGCGGCGGCAGTGGGGGCCGAGGGCTGGCTATAGTTTTGGGGGGTGGCCTCTTTGGCGTGGGAGAAATCCCCGGACGTTCGCAAGCCCCGTGCCGGGTTTGGGCAAAAAACGCTGCCGAACGTGCCTCGTACGTCGGGGCATAGGCAGCACAGGTGAGACCGCAGCCTCAGTCTCTGTGGTGCCGTGGAAGCGGCGGCAGTGGGGGCACAGGGCTGGCTATAGTTTTGGGGGGTGGCCTCTTTGGCGTGGGAGAAATCCCCGGACGTTCGCAAGCCCCGTGCCGGGTTCGGGCAAAAAACGCCGCCGAGCGTGCCTCGTACGTCGGGGCTTAGGTAGCACAGGTGAGACCGCAGCCCCAGTCTCTGTGGTGCCGTGGAAGCGGAGGCAGTGGGTGCACAGGGCTGGCCACAGCTTTGGGGGGTGGCCTCTATGGCGTGGGAGAAATCCCCGGACGTTCGCAAGCCCCGAGCCGGGTTCGGGCAAAGAACGCCGCCGAGCGTGCCTCGTACGTCCGAGCATAGGCAGCACAGGTGCGACCGCAGCCCCAGTCTCTGTGGTGCCGTGGAAGCGGCGGCAGTGGGGGCACAGGGCTGGCTATAGTTTTGGGGGGTGGCCTCTTTGGCGTTGGAGAAATCCCCGGACGTTCGCAAGCCCCGTGCCGGGTTCGGGCAAAAAACGCCGCCGAGCGTGCCTCATACGTCGGGGCATAGGCAGCACAGGTGAGACCGCAGCCCCAGTCTCTGTGGTGCCGTGGAAGCGGCGGCAGTGGGTGCACAGGGCTGGCTATAGTTTTGGGGGGTGGGATCTTTGGCGTGGGAGAAATCCCCGGACGTTCGCAAGCCCCGTGCCGGGTTCGGGCAAAAAACGCCGCCGAGCGTGCCTCATACGTCGGGGCATAGGTAGCACAGGTGAGACCGCAGCCCCAGTCTCTGTGGTGCCGTGGAAGCGGCGGCAGTGGGGGCCGAGGGCTAGCCACAGCTTTGGGGGGTGGGATCTTTGGTGTGGGAGAAATCCCCGGACGTTCACAAGCCCTGTGCCGGGTTCGGGCAAAAAACGCCGCCGAACGTGCCTCGTACGTCGGAGCATAGGCAGCACAGGTGCAACCGCAGCCCCAGTCTCTGTGGTGCCGTGGAAGCGGCGGCAGTGGGTGCACAGGGCTGGCCACAGCTTTGGGGGGTGGCCTCTTTGGTGTGGGAGAAATCCCCGGACGTTCGCAAGCCCCGTGCCGGGTTCGGGCAAAGAACGCCGCCGAGCGTGCCTCGTACGTCGGAGCATAGGCAGCACAGGTGAGACCGCAGCCCCAGTCTCTGTGGTGCCGTGGAAGCGGCGCCAGTGGGGGCCGAGGGCTGGCTATAGTTTTGGGGGTGGCCTCTTTGGCGTGGGAGAAACCCCCGGACGTTCGCAAGTCCCGAGCTGGGTTCGGGCAAAAAACGCCGCCGAGCGTGCCTCGTACGTCGGGGCATAGGTAGCACAGGTGAGACCGCAGCCCCAGTCTCTGTAGTGCCGTGGAAGCAGCGGCAGTGGGTGCACAGGGCTGCCTATAGTTTTGGGGGCTGGGCTCTTTGGTGTGGGAGAAATCCCCGGACGTTCGCAAGCCCCGTGCCGGGTTCGGGCAAAGAACGCCGCCGAGCGTGCCTCGTACGTCGGGGCATAGGCAGCACAGGTGCGACCGCAGCCCCAGTCTCTGTGGTGCCGTGGAAGCGGCGGCAGTGGGGGCACAGGGCTGGCTATAGTTTTGGGGGCTGGGCTCTTTGGTGTGGGAGAAATCCCCGGACGTTCGCAAGCCCCGTGCCGGGTTCGGGCAAAAAACGCCGCCGAGCGTGCCTCGTACGTCGGGGCATAGGTAGCACAGGTGAGACCGCAGCCCCAGTCTCTGTAGTGCCGTGGAAGCAGCGGCAGTGGGTGCACAGGGCTGGCCACAGCTTTGGGGGCTGGCCTCTTTGGTGTGGGAGAAATCCCCGGACGTTCGCAAGCCCCGTGCCGGGTTCGGGCAAGAAACGCCGCCGAGCGTGCCTCGTACGTCGGGGCATAGGTAGCACAGGTGAGACCGCAGCCCCAGTCTCTGTGGTGCCGTGGAAGCAGCGGCAGTGGGTGCACAGGGCTGGCCACAGCTTTGGGGGCTGGGCTCTTTGGTGTGGGAGAAATCCCCGGACGTTCGCAAGCCCCGTGCCGGGTTCGGGCAAAAAACGCCGCCGAGCGTGCCTCGTACGTCGGGGCATAGGTAGCACAGGTGAGACCGCAGCCCCAGGCTCTGTGGTGCCGTGGAAGCGGCGGCAGTGGGTGCACAGGGCTGGCTATAGTTTTGGGGGGTGGGATCTTTGGCGTGGGAGAAATCCCCGGACGTTCGCAAGCCCCGTGCCGGGTTCGGGCAAAAAACGCCGCCGAGCGTGCCTCATACGTCGGGGCATCGGCAGCACAGGTGAGACCGCAGCCCCAGTCTCTGTGGTGCCGTGGAAGCGGCGGCAGTGGGGGCCGAGGGCTGGCTATAGTTTTGGGGGCTGGCCTCTTTGGCGTGGGAGAAATCCCCGGACGTTCGCAAGCCCCGTGCCGGGTTCGGGTAAAAAACGCCGCCAAGCGTGACTCATACGTCGGTGCATAGGTAGCACAGGTGAGACCGCAGCCCCAGTCTCTGTGGTGCCGTGGAAGTGGCGGCAGTGGGGGCCGAGGGCTAGCCACAGCTTTGGGGGGGTGGCATCTTTGGTGTGGGAGAAATCCCCGGACGTTCACAAGCCCTGTGCCGGGTTCGGGCAAAAAACGCCGCCGAGCGTGCCTCGTACGTCGGGGCATAGGTAGCACAGGTGAGACCGCAGCCCCAGTCTTAGTGGTGCCATGGAAGCGGCGGCACTGGGTGCACAGGGCTGGCCACAGCTTTGGGGGCTGGGCACTTTGGTGTGGGAGAAATCCCCGGACGTTCGCAAGCCCCGTGCCGGGTTCGGGCAAAGAACGCCGCCGAGCGTGCCTCGTACGTCGGGGCATAGGCAGCACAGGTGCGACCGCAGCCCCAGTCTCTGTGGTGCCGTGGAAGCGGCGGCAGTGGGGGCACAGGGCTGGCTATAGTTTTGGGGGCTGGGCTCTTTGGTGTGGGAGAAATCCCCGGACGTTCGCAAGCCCCGTGCCGGGTTCGGGCAAAAAACGCCGCCGAGCGTGCCTCGTACGTCGGGGCATAGGTAGCACAGGTGAGACCGCAGCCCCAGTCTCTGTAGTGCCGTGGAAGCAGCGGCAGTGGGTGCACAGGGCTGCCTATAGTTTTGGGGGCTGGGCTCTTTGGCGTGGGAGAAATCCCCGGACGTTCGCAAGCCCCGTGCCGGGTTCGGGCAAAAAACGCCGCCGAGCGTGCCTCGTACGTCGGGGCATAGGTAGCACAGGTGAGACCGCAGCCCCAGTCTCTGTAGTGCCGTGGAAGCGGCGGCAGTGGGTGCACAGGGCTGGCCACAGCTTTGGGGCCTGGGCTCTTTGGTGTGGGAGAAATCCCCGGACGTTCGCAAGCCCCGTGCCGGGTTCGGGCAAAAAACGCCTCCGAACGTGCCTCGTACGTAGGAGCATAGGCAGCACAGGTGCAACCGCAGCCCCAGTCTCTGTGGTGCCGTGGAAGCGGCGGCAGTGGGTGCACAGGGCTGGCCACAGCTTTGGGGGCTGGGCTCTTTGGTGTGGGAGAAATCCCCGGACGTTCGCAAGCCCCGTGCCGGGTTCGGGCAGAGAACGCCGCCGAGCGTGCCTCGTACGTCGGAGCATAGGCAGCACAGGTGCGACCGCAGCCCCAGTCTCTGTGGTGCCGTGGAAGCGGCGGCAGTGGGGGCACAGGGCTGGCTATAGTTTTGGGGGGTGGGATCTTTGGTGTGGGAGAAATCCCCGGACGTTCGCAAGCCCCGTGCCGGGTTCGGGCAAAAAACGCCGCCGAGCGTGACTCGTACGTCGGGGCATAGGTAGCACAGGTGAGACCGCAGCCCCAGTCTCTGTGGTGCCGTGGAAGCGGCGGCAGTGGGTGCACAGGGCTGGCTATAGTTTTGGGGGGTGGGATTTTTGGCGTGGGAGAAATCCCCGGACGTTCGCAAGCCCCGTGCCGGGTTCGGGCAAAAAACGCCGCCGAGCGTGCCTCGTACGTCGGGGCATAGGCAGCACAGGTGCGACCGCAGCCCCAGTCTCTGTGGTGCCGTGGAAGCGGCGGCAGTGGGGGCCGAGGGCTGCCTATAGTTTTGGGGGCTGGCCTCTTTGGCGTGGGAGAAATCCCCGGACGTTCGCAAGCCCCGTGCCGGGTTCGGGCAAAAAACGCCGCCGAGCGTGCCTCGTACGTCGGGGCATAGGTAGCACAGGTGAGACCGCAGCCCCAGTCTCTGTGGTGCCGTGGAAGCGGCGGCAGTGGGGGCCGAGGGCTAGCCACAGCTTTGGGGGGTGGCCTCTTTGGTGTGGGAGAAATCCCCGGACGTTCACAAGCCCTGTGCCGGGTTCGGGCAAAAAACGCCGCCGAACGTGCCTCGTACGTCGGAGCATAGGCAGCACAGGTGCAACCGCAGCCCCAGTCTCTGTGGTGCCGTGGAAGCGGCGGCAGTGGGTGCACAGGGCTGGCCACAGCTTTGGGGGCTGGGCTCTTTGGTGTGGGAGAAATCCCCGGACGTTCGCAAGCCCCGTGCCGGGTTCGGGCAAAGAACGCCGCCGAGCGTGCCTCGTACGTCCGAGCATAGGCAGCACAGGTGCGACCGCAGCCCCAGTCTCTGTGGTGCCGTGGAAGCGGCGGCAGTGGGGGCCGAGGGCTGGCTATAGTTTTGGGGGGTGGCCTCTTTGGCGTGGGAGAAACCCCCGGACGTTCGCAAGCCCCGAGCCGGGTTCGGGCAAAAAACGCCGCCGAGCGTGCCTCGTACGTCGGGGCATAGGTAGCACAGGTGAGACCGCAGCCCCAGTCTCTGTAGTGCCGTGGAAGCAGCGGCAGTGGGTGCAGAGGGCTGGCCACAGCTTTGGGGGCTGGGCTCTTTGGTGTGGGAGAAATCCCCGGACGTTCGCAAGCCCCGTGCCGGGTTCGGGCAAAGAACGCCGCCGAGCGTGCCTCGTACGTCGGGGCATAGGCAGCACAGGTGCGACCGCAGCCCCAGTCTCTGTGGTGCCGTGGAAGCGGCGGCAGTGGGGGCACAGGGCTGGCTATAGTTTTGGGGGCTGGGCTCTTTGGTGTGGGAGAAATCCCCGGACGTTCGCAAGCCCCGAGCCGGGTTCGGGCAAAAAACGCCGCCGAGCGTGCCTCGTACGTCGGGGCATAGGTAGCACAGGTGAGACCGCAGCCCCAGTCTCTGTAGTGCCGTGGAAGCAGCGGCAGTGGGTGCACAGGGCTGGCCACAGCTTTGGGGGCTGGGCTCTTTGGTGTGGGAGAAATCCCTGGACGTTCGCAAGCCCCGTGCTGGGTTCGGGCAAAAAACGCCGCCGAGCGTGCCTCGTACGTCGGGGCATAGGTAGCACAGGTGAGACCGCAGCCCCAGTCTCTGTAGTGCCGTGGAAGCAGCGGCAGTGGGTGCACAGGGCTGGCCACAGCTTTGGGGCCTGGGCTCTTTGGTGTGGGAGAAATCCCCGGACGTTCGCAAGCCCTGTGCCGGGTTCGGGCAAAAAACTCCGCCGAGCGTGCCTCGTACGTCGGGGCATAGGTAGCACAGGTGAGACCGCAGCCCCAGGCTCTGTGGTGCCGTGGAAGTGGCGCCAGTGGGTGCACAGGGCTGGCTATAGTTTTGGGGGGTGGCCTCTTTGGCGTGGGAGAAATCCCCGGACGTTCGCAAGCCCCGTGCCGGGTTCGGGCAAAAAACGCCGCCGAGCGTGCCTCATATGTCGGGGCATAGGTAGCACAGGTGAGACCGCAGCCCCAGTCTCTGTGGTGCTGTGGAAGCGGCGGCAGTGGGGGCCGAGGGCTGGCTATAGTTTTGGGGGGTGGCCTCTTTGGCGTGGGAGAAATCCCCGGACGTTCGCAAGCCCCGTGCCGGGTTCGGGCAAAAAACGCCGCCGAGCGTGCCTCGTACGTCGGGGCATAGGCAGCACAGGTGAGACCGCAGCCCCAGTCTCTGTGGTGCCGTGGAAGCGGCGGCAGTGGGTGCACAGGGCTGGCTATAGTTTTGGGGGGTGGCCTCTTTGGCGTGGGAGAAATCCCCGGACGTTCGCAAGCCCCGTGCCGGGTTCGGGCAAAAAACGCCGCCGAGCGTGCCTCGTACGTCGGGGCATAGGCAGCACAGGTGAGACCACAGCCCCAGTCTCTGTGGTGCCGTGGAAGCGGCGGCAGTGGGGGCCGAGTGCTGGCTATAGTTTTGGGGGGTGGCCTCTTTGGCGTGGGAGAAATCCCCGGACGTTCGCAAGCCCCGTGCCGGGTTCGGGCAAAAAACGCCGCCGAGCGTGCCTCGTACGTCGGGGCATAGGCAGCACAGGTGAGACCGCAGCCTCAGTCTCTGTGGTGCCGTGGAAGCGGCGGCAGTGGGTGCACAGGGCTGCCTATAGTTTTGGGGGCTGGGCTCTTTGGCGTGGGAGAAATCCCCGGACGTTCGCAAGCCCCGTGCCGGGTTCGGGCAAAAAACGCCGCCGAGCGTGCCTCGTACGTCGGGGCATAGGTAGCACAGGTGAGACCGCAGCCCCAGTCTCTGTGGTGCCGTGGAAGCGGCGGCAGTGGGTGCACAGGGCTGGCTATACTTTTGGGGGGTGGCCTCTTTGGCGTGGGAGAAATCCCCGGACGTTCGCAAGCCCCGTGCCGGGTTCGGGCAAAAAACGCCGCCGAGCGTGCCTCGTACGTCGGGGCATAGGTAGCACAGGTGAGACCGCAGCCCCAGGCTCTGTGGTGCCGTGGAAGTGGCGCCAGTGGGTGCACAGGGCTGGCTATAGTTTTGGGGGGTGGGATCTTTGGCGTGGGAGAAATCCCCGGACGTTCGCAAGCCCCGTGCCGGGTTCGGGCAAAAAACGCCGCCGAGCGTGCCTCATACGTCGGGGCATAGGTAGCACAGGTGAGACCGCAGCCCCAGTCTCTGTGGTGCCGTGGAAGCGGCGGCAGTGGGGGCCGAGGGCTGGCTATAGTTTTGGGGACTGGGCTCTTTGGTGTGGGAGAAATCCCCGGACGTTCGCAAGCCCCGTGCGGGGTTCGGGCAAAAAACGCCGCCGAGCGTGCCTCGTACGTCGGGGCATAGGTAGCACAGGTGAGACCGCAGCCCCAGTCTCTGTGGTGCCGTGGAAGCGGCGGCAGTGGGTGCACAGGGCTGGCTATAGTTTTGGGGGGTGGGATCTTTGGCGTGGGAGAAATCCCCGGACGTTCGCAAGCCCCGTGCCGGGTTCGGGCAAAAAACGCCACCGAGCGTGCCTCGTACGTCGGGGCATAGGCAGCACAGGTGAGACCACAGCCCCAGTCTCTGTGGTGCCGTGGAAGCGGCGGCAGTGGGGGCCGAGGGCTGGCTATAGTTTTGGGGGGTGGCCTCTTTGGCGTGGGAGAAATCCCCGGACGTTCGCAAGCCCCGTGCCGGGTTCGGGCAAAAAACGCTGCCGAACGTGCCTCGTACGTCGGGGCATAGGCAGCACAGGTGAGACCGCAGCCTCAGTCTCTGTGGTGCCGTGGAAGCGGCGGCAGTGGGTGCACAGGGCTGCCTATAGTTTTGGGGGGTGGCCTCTTTGGTGTGGGAGAAATCCCCGGACGTTCGCAAGCCCCGTGCCGGGTTCGGGCAAAAAACGCCGCCGAGCGTGCCTCGTACGTCGGGGCTTAGGTAGCACAGGTGAGACCGCAGCCCCAGTCTCTGTGGTGCTGTGGAAGCGGCGGCAGTGGGGGCCGAGGGCTGGCCACAGCTTTGGGGGGTGGCCTCTATGGCGTGGGAGAAATCCCCGGACGTTCGCAAGCTCCGAGCCGGGTTTGGGCAAAAAACGCTGCCGAGCGTGCCTCGTACGTCGGGGCATAGGCAGCACAGGTGAGACCGCAGCCCCAGTCTCTGTGGTGCCGTGGAAGCGGCGGCAGTGGGTGCACAGGGCTGGCCACAGCTTTGGGGCCTGGGCTCTTTGGTGTGGGAGAAATCCCCGGACGTTCGCAAGCCCCGTGCCGGGTTCGGGCATAAAACGCCGCCGAGCGTGCCTCGTACGTCGGGGCATAGGCAGCACAGGTGCGACCGCAGCCCCAGTCTCTGTGGTGCCGTGGAAGCGGCGGCAGTGGGGGCACAGGGCTGGCTATAGTTTTGGGGGGTGGCCTCTTTGGCGTGGGAGAAATCCCCGGACGTTCGCAAGCCCCGTGCCGGGTTCGGGCAAAAAACGCCGCCGAGCGTGCCTCATACGTCGGGGCATAGGCAGCACAGGTGAGACCGCAGCCCCAGTCTCTGTGGTGCCGTGGAAGCGGCGGCAGTGGGTGCACAGGGCTGGCTATAGTTTTGGGGGGTGGGATCTTTGGCGTGGGAGAAATCCCCGGACGTTCGCAAGCCCCGAGCCGGGTTCGGGCAAAAAACGCCGCCGAGCGTGCCTCATACGTCGGGGCATAGGTAGCACAGGTGAGACCGCAGCCCCAGTCTCTGTGGTGCCGTGGAAGCGGCGGCAGTGGGGGCCGAGGGCTAGCCACAGCTTTGGGGGGTGGCCTCTTTGGTGTGGGAGAAATCCCCGGACGTTCGCAAGCCCTGTGCCGGGTTCGGGCAAAAAACGCCGCCGAACGTGCCTCGTACGTCGGAGCATAGGCAGCACAGGTGCAACCGCAGCCCCAGCCTCTGTGGTGCCGTGGAAGCGGCGGCAGTGGGTGCACAGGGCTGGCCACAGCTTTGGGGGCTGGGCTCTTTGGTGTGGGAGAAATCCCCGGACGTTCGCAAGCCCCGTGCCGGGTTCGGGCAAAGAACGCCGCCGAGCGTGCCTCGTACGTCCGAGCATAGGCAGCACAGGTGCGACCGCAGCCCCAGTCTCTGTGGTGCCGTGGAAGCGGCGGCAGTGGGGGCCGAGGGCTGGCTATAGTTTTGGGGGTGGCCTCTTTGGCGTGGGAGAAATCCCCGGACGTTCGCAAGCCCCGTGCCGGGTTCGGGCAAAAAACGCCGCCGAGCGTGCCTCGTACGTCGGGGCATAGGTAGCACAGGTGAGACCGCAGCCCCAGTCTCTGTAGTGCCGTGGAAGCAGCGGCAGTGGGTGCACAGGGCTGGCTATAGTTTTGGGGGCTGGGCTCTTTGGTGTGGGAGAAATCCCCGGACGTTCGCAAGCCCCGTGCCGGGTTCGGGCAAAGAACGCCGCCGAGCGTGCCTCGTACGTCGGGGCATAGGCAGCACAGGTGAGACCACAGCCCCAGTCTCTGTGGTGCCGTGGAAGCGGCGGCAGTGGGGGCCGAGGGCTGGCTATAGTTTTGGGGGGTGGCCTCTTTGGCGTGGGAGAAATCCCCGGACGTTCGCAAGCCCCGTGCCGGGTTTGGGCAAAAAACGCTGCCGAACGTGCCTCGTACGTCGGGGCATAGGCAGCACAGGTGAGACCGCAGCCTCAGTCTCTGTGGTGCCGTGGAAGCGGCGGCAGTGGGGGCACAGGGCTGGCTATAGTTTTGGGGGGTGGCCTCTTTGGTGTGGGAGAAATCCCCGGACGTTCGCAAGCCCCGTGCCGGGTTCGGGCAAAAAACGCCGCCGAGCGTGCCTCGTGTGTCGGGGCTTAGGTAGCACAGGTGAGACCGCAGCCCCAGTCTCTGTGGTGCCGTGGAAGCGGAGGCAGTGGGTGCACAGGGCTGGCCACAGCTTTGGGGGCTGGGCTCTTTGGCGTGGGAGAAATCCCCGGACGTTCGCAAGCCCCGAGCCGGGTTCGGGCAAAGAACGCCGCCGAGCGTGCCTCGTACGTCCGAGCATAGGCAGCACAGGTGCGACCGCAGCCCCAGTCTCTGTGGTGCCGTGGAAGCGGCGGCAGTGGGGGCCGAGGGCTGGCTATAGTTTTGGGGGGTGGCCTCTTTGGCGTGGGAGAAACCCCCGGACGTTCGCAAGCCCCGTGCCGGGTTCGGGCAAAGAACGCCGCCGAGCGTGCCTCGTACGTCGGGGCATAGGTAGCACAGGTGAGACCGCAGCCCCAGTCTCTGTAGTGCCGTGGAAGCAGCGGCAGTGGGTGCACAGGGCTGGCCACAGCTTTGGGGGCTGGGCTCTTTGGTGTGGGAGAAATCCCCGGACGTTCGCAAGCCCCGTGCCGGGTTCGGGCAAAAAACGCCATCGAGCGTGCCTCGTACGTCGGGGCATAGGTAGCACAGGTGAGACCGCAGCCCCAGTCTCTGTGGTGCCGTGGAAGCGGCGGCAGTGGGGGCCGAGGGCTGGCTATAGTTTTGGGGGGTGGCCTCTTTGGCGTGGGAGAAATACCCGGACGTTCGCAAGCCCCGTGCCGGGTTCGGGCAAAAAACGCCGCCGAGCGTGCCTCGTACGTCGGGGCATAGGCAGCACAGGTGAGACCACAGCCCCAGACTCTGTGGTGCCGTGGAAGCGGCGGCAGTGGGGGCCAAGGGCTGGCTATAGTTTTGGGGGGTGGCCTCTTTGGCGTGGGAGAAATCCCCGGACGTTCGCAAGCCCCGTGCCGGGTTCGGGCAAAAAATGCTGCTGAACGTGCCTCGTACGTCGGGGCATAGGCAGCACAGGTGAGACCGCAGCCCCAGTCTCTGTGGTGCCGTGGAAGCGGCGGCAGTGGGTACACAGGGCTGGCCACAGCTTTGGGGGGTGGCCTCTTTGGCGTGGGAGAAATCCCCGGACGTTCGCAAGCCCCGTGCCGGGTTCGGGCAAAAAACGCCGCCGAGCGTGCCTCATACGTCGGGGCATAGGTAGCACAGGTGAGACCGCAGCCTCAGTCTCTGTGGTGCCGTGGAAGCGGCGGCAGTGGGTGCACAGGGCTGCCTATAGTTTTGGGGGCTGGGCTCTTTGGTGTGGGAGAAATCCCCGGACGTTCGCAAGCCCCGTGCCGGGTTCGGGCAAAAAACGCCGCCGAGCGTGCCTCGTACGTCGGGGCATAGGTAGCACAGGTGAGACCGCAGCCCCAGTCTCTGTGGTGCCGTGGAAGTGGCGGCAGTGGGGGCCGAGGGCTGGCTATAGTTTTGGGGGGTGGCCTCTATGGCGTGGGAGAAATCCCCGGACGTTCGCAAGCCCCGAGCCGGGTTCGGGCAAAAAACGCTGCCGAGCGTGCCTCGTACGTCGGGGCATAGGCAGCACAGGTGAGACCGCAGCCCCAGTCTCTGTGGTGCCGTGGAAGCGGCGGCAGTGGGGGCACAGGGCTGGCCACAGCTTTGGGGGCTGGGCTCTTTGGTGTGGGAGAAATCCCCGGACGTTCGCAAGCCCCGTGCTGGGTTCGGGCATAAAACGCCGCCGAGCGTGCCTCGTACGTCGGGGCATAGGCAGCACAGGTGCGACCGCAGCCCCAGTCTCTGTGGTGCCGTGGAAGCGGCGGCAGTGGGGGCACAGGGCTGGCTATAGTTTTGGGGGGTGGCCTCTTTGGCGTGGGAGAAATCCCCAGACGTTCGCAAGCCCCGTGCCGGGTTCGGGCAAAAAACGCCGCCGAGCGTGCCTCATACGTCGGGGCATAGGCAGCACAGGTGAGACCGCAGCCCCAGTCTCTGTGGTGCCGTGGAAGCGGCGGCAGTGGGTGCACAGGGCTGGCTATAGTTTTGGGGGGTGGGATCTTTGGTGTGGGAGAAATCCCCGGACGTTCGCAAGCCCCGTGCCGGGTTCGGGCAAAAAACGCCGTCGAGCGTGCCTCATACGTCGGGGCATAGGCAGCACAGGTGCGACCGCAGCCCCAGTCTCTGTGGTGCCGTGGAAGCGGCGGCAGTGGGGGCCGAGGGCTGGCTATAGTTTTGGGGGGTGGGATCTTTGGCGTGGGAGAAATCCCCGGACGTTCGCAAGCCCCGTGCCGGGTTCGGGCAAAAAACGCCGCCGAGCGTGCCTCGTACGTCGGGGCGTAGGCAGCACAGGTGAGACCACAGCCCCAGTCTCTGTGGTGCCGTGGAAGCGGCGGCAGTGGGGGCCGAGGGCTGGCTATAGTTTTGGGGGGTGGGATCTTTGGCGTGGGAGAAATCCCCGGACGTTCGCAAGCCCAGTGCCGGGTTCGGGCAAAAAACGCCGCCGAGCGTGCCTCATACGTCGGGGCATAGGCAGCACAGGTGAGACCGCAGCCCCAGCCTCTGTGGTGCCGTGGAAGCAGCGGCAGTGAGGGCCGAGGGCTGGCTATAGTTTTGGGGGGTGGGATCTTTGGCGTGGGAGAAATCCCCGGACGTTCGCAAGCCCCGTGCCGGGTTCGGGCAAAAAACGCCGCCGAGCGTGCCTCATACGTCGGGGCATAGGTAGCACAGGTGAGACCGCAGCCCCAGTCTTAGTGGTGCCGTGGAAGCGGCGGCAGTGGGGGCCGAGGGCTGGCTATAGTTTTGGGGACTGGGCTCTTTGGTGTGGGAGAAATCCCCGGACGTTCGCAAGCCCTGTGCTGGGTTCGGGCAAAAAACGCCGCCGAGCGTGCCTCGT